>NC_060176.1:19423733-19641233 GCF_021184085.1 Oncorhynchus gorbuscha
CAGGATGCTCTCGATGGTGCACCTGTATAACATTTTGAGGATCTGGGGACCCGTGTCAAATCTTTTCAGACTCCTGATGGGGAAAAGGTGTTGTCGTGCCCCCTTCACGACTGTCTTGGTGTGTTTGGACCATGATAGTTTGTTGGTGATGTGGACACCAAGGAACTTGAAACTCTTGACCGGCTCCACTTCAGCCCCGTCAATGTTAATGGGGGCCTGTTCGGCCCGTCCTTTCCTGTAGTCCACAATCAGCTCCTTTGTCTTGCTCACATTGAGGGAAAGGTTGTTGTCCTGGCACCACACTACCAGGTCTCTGACCTCCCTATAGGCTGTCTCATTGTTGGTGATCAGGCCTACCACTGTTGTCGTCAGCAAACTTAATGATGCTGTTGGAGTAGTGTTTGGCCACACAGTCGTGGGTGAACAAGGAGTACAGAATGGTACTAATCACACACTCCTGAGTTGCCCCAGTGTTGAGTGTCAGTCGCAGATGTATTGTTGCCTACTTTTACCATCCGGGGGCGGCCCGTCAGGAAGTCCAGGATCCAGTTGCAGAGGGAGGTGTTTAGTCCCAGGGTCCTTAGCTTAGTGTTGAGCTTTGTGGGCACTATGGTGTTGAATGCTGAGCTGTAGTCAATGAAGTAGTGGGATTTCTTATAAGGGTCCGGATTAGTGTCCCGCTCCTTGAAAGCGGAAGCTTTCACACACCCGCCCCTCATCTTACCAGATGTAGCTTTTTTGTCCTGCCGATGCACGGAAAACCCAGCCAGCTATATATTATCCTTGTCGCCGTTCAGCCACGTCTTGGTGAAACGTAAGATATTACAGTTTTAAATGTGATTATATGTACTCACATATAATCACATTTACTGAGAAAAACCTTAAACTCGCTCAAGGTCAGGTTTCTTGACGAGTAACATGACAGCAAGACAGGCTGTGTCCATTCTGCCAACATGAGAGGCTGCATGCCTTCTCTCTAAATCATGCTAGTTCATTTCCATCAATCTTATTGCCTGGTGATGTACAGCCCTAATGAAGCCAGACAGCGCTGCCTGGTGGTGCTCCCGTACTCTCTGTAAATTAGCTGCCATCTCTATCACAAGACTGATGCACAGTGCAGGCAGCAGCACCACGCCAAGCCTGGGATAAAGCAGGACACTCTTGTGCCGTGTGTCCTGGATGCCGCTGCGTGCTCTCTCTTGGACTCTCCCTGGGAGATGTATCTCACTGCCCCCCCCCCCCAAAGAAAAATGGATATCCTTGTTGTTGGGAATGGGGCTGCCTCCTGTGACAAACTGCTCTAGAATATGCAGTCAGCAGGACAGGCCACAGTAATTAAGACTAAAGTTTGAGGAATAGCCTTTGTGACCCACAGTCAGACCTCGAAACACCTCCGGTGATGAGAAATCATATCTTTCCCCACAGGAGTTTAACCTTGTGTGATAGAACAGATTTTTTTTGTCTGAATGATGATCTTTAATCCTTTAGTTGTGGCAGATCCTGTTGATGAATACAGTCTCCTGAAGGTTGCACTGTAGACTCGATGTGCCAAATGGATGAACAGGGCAAGTTTTTCCATGTTATTAATTCCACTTACTGAGACTGAGCCAGGTCATTAGCTGTTTATCAAGAATGATGCTGGCACCTATTTCAAAAACAGCATTTTAATTACTACACACAAGCTAAAGGAATTTGTGGTACCAAAAAGAGTAGGACAGCAATAAGTGTGTTTTCATCCGTCTCTTATAGGCTGGTGGTGAGAAAACGGCCTAAGCAGGAATCGCAGGCCCTCAATAACATTTTTGTTTTTAAACCAAGCAGTACTGGGCTTTGTCATAAAAAAAATAATAAAGACCGTAAATGCTGGGGTTGTGATTTGCACGGCCTGTCCAGGCTGAAATGAGGAGACGAGTGTCTGTGTTTTAATTAACTTCTCTCTCCTCCGGTACACACAGAAGCCCAGTATAAATCACCAGAGACAACACCAATCTGCCTATTTATTAGAGCACGCCCCGCACACCCTTTTGACAAACTACACGTCAGCTCCTCAATCATAAAGAAAGACATTCATTTTCTTCCGTCTGCACTTTGACGCTCTCGCAAATACACTTTTATATTTTCTGCTGGCTCAAATTGCCTAAAAATGACGTGCTGATCTGGAGATGTGCTCTTGTTGGGGAAGAGGTGAGAGCTTTATGTTACACACCACAGGAAAAATAATACATGAACAGCATATAAACCAACACGGTCATGCATATATTCTAACAATGAATGGTTCAGTGGATTCATGGTGGTTACATGCAATTACGGTGTGCTCAAGAGAGGGAGAAATATTGCTATCGTTAAAGCTGTCTTTTAGTATAGGCTGGGTGGTGGTGGGCGGGGGGCATTTTTTTTGCCGCTACAAATGTGATTAAGTGGGAAGAGGCAAAAGGGATCATGTTAGGTGAAATGGCTTAAGCATGGTGTTATATTGGTCTTGTTTGGTTTAAGAACATTGTATCCCCACAGCCGTCACAAGCCAAGCAGATGAGTCCGATTCCTGAACAGTGGCCCTTTACTCTGCAATCAATGGGGAGTAATTACATGGTAATAAGGAGTGAATATTATTGATTTGACCTGCAACTGAGTCACCCCGTAACCACAGGTCAGCTCTAGGACTTGTCAGAGAAAGGTGGGGTGAGAAAGGGATAGAGAGGGGTAGAGTGCTGACCATGAGAGTGAGAGACTAAGCACCTGATGCCCCTGTGATACAATAGAAAGATATATTTATAACCTACAGATTTGAACTTGTATTGGTTCATGCATCGCAAAACTAGACAAAGAAATACCTTTGGCTTCAACGTCTGCAACAAATAATGTCACCTTTTCTTAAAATGTCAATAATGTACTGCCTATTTTCTTAATCGGTAGAAGACCATCACCCAACAACGACCCGATCCTCCTACATTTGTTTTGTTTAATTGTTTTTTGTTTGTTTTGTTTTTAAAGCAACTTTGAGATTCTTCTTGTAATGAAAAGCACAATATGTATTCTTCTTCTTCTTATGTCTCTGGAAAGATCAGCCAAATGTGAAAGACAGGAAGGAAATCGATTATGACATAAGAGGAAAATTGTTCCATATACACTGAGGGTACAAATCATTAAGGACACCTCAGCTTTCCAGGACATAGAAGGTATTGACGACCTCAAATGCCACTAAAATAATGCATATATTTGTAACCTTTTCCGACATCAATGAATCCTTGCAGTACTTATTGTATATTGTGTCATAATATCAGGGTTCAGATGGACCTGCAAACTGTATCGTTAGGGGATCTGAAAAAGCATGATCAGTCAATGGGAAATATCATTATACTCTTGGTTAATGTATTTATTTTTAGGGCAATATCTGTAAAAAAAAAATACAAATAGGGAGGTTCAAGACCCTCGTAAGACATTACAGTCAAATGGAGGGATGTATTGAGAAAATAGCAAATGGCATTATACTGGGAAAGGTGGGTTAATCTGTGGACATCGGAGGGTTGGATTTACAATGACAATGAATGGTGGATTGGCCACTGTAGATGAAAATCCAGCACTTGCAGGAAGAGAAAATTAGAAATATATGTATAATTATATGTACCGTACATGTGAGCGAAAATATCTGTAAGTAGCTCAGTTGGTAGAGCATGGCGCTTGTAACGCCAGGGTAGTGGGTTCGATTCCTGGGACTACCCATATGTAGAATGTATGCACACATTTGGATAAAAGCGTCTGCTAAATGGCATATTATTATTATTAGCAGTAGAAGTATTGCTGTTGGGCGGTAGGGTTGGTAGGGTCTGTAGGGTTGGGAAAATACAAAAAATAAGGGGGATTAGAAATTATGCAAACTATTAAATTGATAAAACCCCAAATCTATCTGCAGTATTAAAGCTGAGATTCTCTTGAAAGGCACCAATATTATTTTTGTGAATAGAGATTAAACTAAAAGGAAAATACAAACCCCCTACTTCAAGTGACCCACAAACCCATGTATAATTCTAAGACTTTCTCAAAATGAATTATTATCTGACCAATATCCTCACCTCTTCAGCCCATTCATCTCTCTCTCACACACACATACACAGCTTTTTTTAATGTGAATTCTCTGGACTTTTTCCCTAACTCCTAACCTTAACCCCAAACCCTGAACCTTTAAGTCTAAAATATAATTTTAACAAATTCAGGACATGGATTTGATCTTGTTTTTCTACTTTTTCAGTACATTCTGGTCCTGATAATGTAGGAAAACATGTACACACCAAGGACCACTACCACCCCCTTTCCCTACCCAAAGCAACAAAAATACATGATCTTTACATACCTTCTGTTGAATGGTCAATTCAAAAATTGATATTCCAATCAATAGGACAGCACCACGGGAGTAGTAAGTAATGAAATGTAGGAATGGGACCAAGTGTGTTTATGCTAATTATTCATCCCCCGCCAGCCACATCCACTCCAAACCCATTCAGTTCCTCTCCAAATTAATCAAGAGCAATTCAATCTGCCCAGTGATTTGGGTAGTGTGATTTTGGACACAATATGGCTAATCTGTAATATATTTACAATAGGGTTTACGGTTATCTATGGATGGAAGCAACTTTGTAAATACATTACACACAAAGTCACATTACACACACAGCACACTCGCACACAACCGAAGCCTATGATTCTCAATGACAGTGGGATGACAAATGACGCAGCACCAGTTCAGAGCAGACATGGGATGTGCTACAGTGACAGATGTTTTTAATAAGGCTTGCCTGCATTCAAGCTACTATTTCTGTGAATGATGCAACTGCAGTGTTGCCATAACCCCATTCACACAGCCATCTCTCACTGGCAGACACAAGGTTGTAGCTATTTCTAAAAATGCAATCTCCCTAAATCCCAATCTGCATCTGAGGATAAAGATGGATCGTGGTGTCAATGAGCACTGACTCCAGATAGAAGACAGACTGGGGATAGTGGCATGTAGAGAACAACAATTCAGACAGCCACTCCTCAGGGTCACCTCCATCCACTCCTGCTCCTCTGGAGATAAAAAGAGGACTTGTCATTGTCCCCTTCAGCTGCTAATGACTAAAGCAGTGTGGAATGCCTTAGGTTTGTAGGCTTCCTGTGCAAGTGATTTGGCAGGTATTTGTCAGAGAGCCTGCTCCTTCTCTAGTGATGGCCATTTGCCTTTCCTATTACAGGATCTTGAAAAATACAATTGGTAAATTTGAAGTTTATGGAACATAATATTGGTGTCTACTACCATCTGGTGGCCAATATACTCTAGTTTGGTAGTGGCAAAAATGAATTCCAACGGACACTGAGTGCACAAAACATTAAGAACACCTGAATCCAGCTATTATCCATAAAATAAAATAAATGTAGTAATTTAGCAGACACTCTTATTCAGAGCAACTTACTGGAGCAATTCGGGTTAAGTGCCTTGCTCAAGGGCACATTGAATGATTCAACCTAGTTGACTTGTGGAATCTAACCAGCGACTTTCAGTCACTGTCCAAATGCTCTTAACCGCTAGGCTACCTGCCACCCCATCGAAATTTGCAGTAGACAATTTGCATATCATATCACTTGTGCCTGTCACGAGCACATTTAGCATTATATTGACTGTAACATATAACTAGCTGACGATCAGACTACCATCACCCAATAATTAAGTCCTGGTTCATCATTCTTTCACTGTCCATTTAAGTGAGGAGTTGGTGTCATGAGGAGTTGGTGTGACTAAATGGAGAATTACAATGCAGAGGATCAGAGTGCATCAACACCAAAACCTGGAGGCTCTCCTTCACCGCAGCCAACGTGAGTAAAACATTTAAACGTGTTAACCATCGCAAGGCTGCCGGCCCAGACTGCATCCCTAGTCGTGTCCTCAGAGCATGCGCAGACCAGCTGGCTGGTGTGTTTACGGACATATTCAATCAATTCCTATCCCAGTCTGCCGTTTCCACATGCTTCAAGAGGGCCACCATTGTTCATGTTCCCAAGAAAGCTAAGGTAACTGAGCTAAACGACTATCACCCCGTAGCACTCACTTCTGTCATCAGGGCGGCAGCGTAGCCTAGTGGTTAGAGTGTTGGACTATTAACCAAAAGGTTGCAAGATCACATCCCAAGCTGACAAGGTACAAATCTGTCATTCTGCCCCTGAACAAGGCAGTTAACCTACTGTTCATAGGTCATCATTGAAAATAAGAATGTGTTATTAACTGACTTGCCTAGTTAAATAAAGGTCAAATAAAAAAATCATGAAGTGCTTTGAGAGACTAGTCAAGGATCACATCACCTTACCTGACACCCTGGACCCACTCCAATTAGCTTACTGCCCCTATAGGTTCACAGACGATACTGCCCTAACTCATCTGTACAAGAGGAATACCTATGTAAGAATGGATTACATCTCAGCATTTAACACCATAGTACTCGTCATTAAGCTTGAGACCCTAGGTCTCAACTGGGTCCTGGGCTGCCTCAGGTGGTGAGGGTAGGGTCTTTGAGCCTCCAACTCAATCATCAAGTTTGCAGACTTGATTACCAACAATGAGGAGGTGAGGGCCCTCGGAGTGTGGTGTCAGGAAAATAACCTCTCACTTAACGTCAACAAAACAAAGGAGACTTCAGGAAACAGCAGAGGGACATCATGGACAATCTGAAATGGTTCACCCATACAGACAGCGTGGTGAAAAGATGCAGCAGTGTCTCTTCAACCTTAGGAGGCTGAAGTAATTTGGCTTGTCACCAAAAACACTCACCTTTACAGATGCACAATCGAGAGCATCCTGTTGGGCTGTATCACTGCCTGGTACAGCAACTCTGCCCACAACCGTAAGGCTCTCCAGAGGATAGTGAGGTCTGCACAACACATCACCAGGGGAAAACTACCTGCCCTCCAGGACAACTACACCACCCGATGTCACAGGAAGGCCGCCAAAATGATCATCGACCACCTGAGCCACTACCTGTTCACCCCGCTATCATCCAGAAGGTGAGGTCGGTACAGGTGCATCAAAGCTGGGACCAAGAGACTGAAAAACAGCTTCTAGGCCATCAGACTGTTAAACAGCCATCAATAACATTGACTGGCTGCTGCCAAAATACTGACTCAAATCTCTAGCCACTTTAACCATTAAAAATTGGATGTAATAAATATATCACTAGTCACTTTAAATAATGCCACTTTATATCATGTTCACATACCCTACATTACTCATCTCATATGTATATACTGTACTCTATACCATCTTGCCTATGCCGTTCGGCCATCGCTTATCCATAAATGTATATGGACATATTCTTATTAATTAATTTACACTTGCGTGTATAAGATAGTTGTTGTGAAATTGTTAGATTACTTGTTAGATATTACTGCACGGTCGGAACTAGAAGTACAAGCATTTCGTTACACTCGCATTAACATCTGCTAACCATGTGTATGCTACCAATAAAATTTGATTTGACATCATAAAGCTATGTTAAGTTGAGAAGCTACTCTTTGCGTTCAGTTTATCCTTTGCTAAAGGCTAGAGGAATAAAAATGTAACTAAAAAGACACTTACATCTTCTGGTGCAAGGGCATAGCTACAATAACGTAGGACAAACAGTGTTTTCTCAACAAGTCAGTCTTCAAAAACAAATGTGGTCTAAAGGTGAATTAAAGACCCCCTAAAAAGTCAGACAGCTCTCTCATCAGCAAACCAATCCAATTAGTTTTCCATGGGTTTGCCTTATCATCAATTACATTATAAATATATTTTATTGGCCTAAACTTCCACCTGGATAAGGACTACCTTTGGCCAGCTACACGTTTAAAATTCTAGTGACAATATGCTCCAGGTACGGACTGTTTACTGTCACCACACAGAAAGACTGCTGTGAAAAAATATTTCAAAGTTGTCTAGGTGATTTATTTCTTCTATATTTTGGTGTTCTAACCTCCGCCCCTCAACTGAGCACGCACTGGATGCTGGGATTCTGCAGGCTCGGGAAAACGCCATCTTTAAACCCCAGAAGAAACCACAGTTGAGCGCCGGGGATCAACGACACACTGTGCTTGCGTTGGGTTACAATTTTGCGGACATCATCATGATCAGTTTGTTGACCAGCGAAACAAATAAGCAACTAATTGAAAGGACTGTAAATACTCAACCAGGCCACGTTGTATGGTCTTAAAATTGTACTATCAGAAGGCTAATATCAACAACAATACCAGCTAGACTGAAAGACAACGGACGAGTAATCAAGGCGTTGTTATTGCTTGTTTCCATTGGTGGCTTGTTAGCTAGCTTGCTAACCTGTCTTGAAGTCGGTTTGACATTTACATTACGTTGTTTTAAAAGGCTTGATTTGGGACTCGACTGTGTGGCTGCAGTTTTAGTCCCGACTTCACTCCTCCCCAGCGGCCCAGCCGGAGATGCGTGGAAGATGTCGGTTTCGGGGCTGAAGGCCGAACTGAAGTTTCTAGAGTCCATTTTTGATCCAAACCACGAACGATTCAGAATTATTGACTGGAAGCCGGATGAGCTAAACTGTCAGTTTAATGTGACTGGAGAAAAACTGTTGATTATACATTGCAACATTACGGTAAGTAGGGAAACGAGGCGACATGGCTGGCTTAGTGCGTTAGCTAGCTAACGCGGTAACTAGTTACAGTAGGTTAGCTCAGAACACGCAGTGTTTTAGCCTGGCGGCGCGGGACAGGCGAACGGACAGGTGGTTAAAGGAACACTCAGCAAATTCTGGCCGGTCGAACGTTAGCCAGCTATCATTTGGCTATGTAAAGTTTTTGTTTGTGACTTTTGTTTATACTTCTAACGTTAGTAGGAGTCCCAATATTTGCATGTTAGCAAGCTAGCTAACGGTAGCTGACTTGTTTCTAATATAGTAACTTAGTATGAGTAAATATTTGCATATTACTATTATAGGTTACGTACTTAACGTTAGATGGCTACAATAATGAGAGACGGGCAAGTCTTGGTTTTAGCCAAAGAGTTATCCTGAAACTGGCATGACATTATGCTAGGGCCTAGGCTAGGCACGCTTTCTGCGTCACTGATGAACATTGTTAACGTTAGCTATCTACACTTCCGCGTTTTCTAACGTTAGTTGATTGTCTAACAAGTTCGCTAGCTAACGTAGTGGTTGTTGTAATAGCATGCTTCATGATCAACGCAATAACGTTTAGCCCGTCAGTTGTCACTGATAACACTAAGTTAGCTATACTCATGACGTCAGTAAATAATTGCTAGCTAGCATGATTCAAAAGCATCACTTGTCAAACAGCTTCTGGCCTTGTCAAAGGACCGTGGTCTGCCAGCTCAGCTTTTAGCTAGCTGTATGCTGTTGGTTTGTATTTTCCAATTTGCTACATTCGTTTGACCAGCATACTGATTGAATTCGGTGCTCTTAACGTTACTTGGCTAGTTAACATTCTATAAGGAATGTGAAATGGCCACCATCACATTAATTTAGCTTCCGGTAATGTTAAGTAGTAATCAGATATTTATTTTGTCTCTATAAAATGACTTGAGATTTCCTAGATTTATGATTCAGACACATACCAATGTCACACTCCTGTTTAATTTCAATGTTATTGTTCCAAACAATTATCAAATTTCTCAGCATTATAATGCAGATTTATTTTTGTTTTGTTTCTCTCTTCATTGAAACCCATGTGTCACAGGAATCGTACCCCTCCACACCTCCAATCTGGTTTGTGGACTCTGATGACCCGAGCCTGACACAAGTGTTGGAGCGCCTGGAAGATGTCAGAAAGGGCAGCACCCTGGTAATATCTCAGCCCTGCAACTAGTATAACTAACAGTTGATGGAGTGTTCTTCTGAACATTTTGCATCTTATTTCATGTTTAGTAACGTCTATCTATTCTGTGCTATTTCATCACAAGCACTTGGTTGAGCCTAGACTTATAGCAGAGCCAGCAGATCTGACCCTGTTGCTTACAGATACACTAGGGTCAGACAGCATTCCTGTGTAGATTAAGACTCTGCAGAGCCGTCACGAGGTATGGTTTGGAAAACCTATTTCAATTCATGGATGAGAAATGCGTTCTACTCTGAATTCTCCCATTATCCCAAACGTTTCACAGAGAAGATTGAACGACTGTCCTTTTCGTCCTCGTGCAAAAACAGCAGTTTACCTAAACTAGCCGTCCCTTTTAATGGGCAAGGCTGTAGCTCAGCAGGAGCATTCTCTGTGCATGATGTCACAACGCTGGCCTGTTATTATTATTATTATTATTATTATTATTATTATTGTGGTGCTACATCATTATTTGACTACTATTTCAATCCCAGCCTTTGATATAGTATGTGAATGCTTTGGAAGGAGACTTCCCATTGTTCAGATAATGAACCCTGATTATGACAATATATTTGAAGTATTTGTTTACAATTTTGTCGTTTAGCATATGCTCGTATCCAAACTAAAACAACCGTATTATAATACATTAATAGTAATCAAATAAACTTCAATTAAGTGTTATACGGAGCAGGAGAAACATGTTGTTTTTTGACCTATCACATCTCTTCTCGTGACTAATTAACCATACCTGTATTGGTGTTGTTGGGTAAAGCAGTTCTGATAGGAAAGTGACAGCTGGGTAATTTTATACTGCTGTTCCAACCTGTCTTGGAGGTTAAAGGGAGATGAGTGTCAGACCAATTCAGGGAGGTACTTTGCTGCAGGACAGGTTCTCTGCCTGTTTCCTCTTGTCTTAGTTTCAGCTGTTAGGCAGCTGAGGTTTTTAAGTGTTTTGAAGTCACCCTCATGTCACTCAAACATCATAGGACAGCCCTCTGTCATGTTTGGTATGAGTGTCGAGTGCCTCTCTGTGGAACCGGAGGGATGGGTTTTCTTGACAGACACACTGCCACAGTGTGGTGTGTTTCGACCATGATTGTTTGTTGGTGATGTGGACCCCCAAGCAACTTGACTCTCGACCCGAGTCACTACAGCCCCGTCGTTGTTAATGGGGGACCTGTTCGGCTTTCCTTTTCCTGTAGTCCACAATCAGCTTCTTTGGCACCACACTGCCAGGTCTCTGACCTCCACCCTATAGGCTGTTTCATCGTTGTTGGTGATCAGGCCTACCACTGTTGTCGTCAGCAAACTTAATGATGGTGTTGGAGTTGTGTTTGGCCATGCAGGCATGGGTGAACAGGGAGTACAGGTGGGGACTGAGCACACACACCTGAGGGGCCCCAGTGTTGAGGGTCAGTGTAGTAGACGTGTTGTTGCCTACCCTTACCACCTGGGGGCGGCCCGTCAGGAAGACCAGCATCCAGTTGCAGAGGGAGGTGTTTAGTCCCAGGGTCCTTAGCTTAGTGATGAGCTTTGTGTTGAATGCTGAGCTGTAGTCAATGAACAGCATTCTCGCATAGATTTTCCTTTTGTTCAGGTGTGAAAGGGCAGTATGGAGTGCTATTGAGATTGTGTCATCTATGGGTCTGTTGGGGAAGTATGCGAATTGGAGTTTAACCTATGGTATATGGGAGAATACTGTTGAAGTGAGCCATGACCAGCCTGTCAAAGCATTTCATGGCTGTCGATGTGAGTGCTAAGGGGCAGTAATCATTTAGGCAGGTTACCTTCTTAAGCACAGGGACTATGGTGGTCTGCTTGAAACATGTAGGTATTACAGACTCTCTCAGGGAGAGTTTGAAAATGTCAGTGAAGACATGTGCCAGTTGGTCTGCACATGCTTTGAGTACACGTCCTCGTAATCTGTCTGGCACAGCGGCTTTGCGAAGGTTTTGCACATATCGGCTACTGAGAGTTATCCCACAGTCATCTAGAACAGCTGGTGCTCTCATGCAAGCTTGCTAGCATTAAAGGCATTTAGCTCGTCTGGTAGACTCCTCACTGGGCAGCTCGCGGCTGTATTTGTAGTCCGTAATAGTTTTCAAGCCCTGTCACATCCTACGAGTGTCAGCCGGTGTAGTAGGATTCATTCTTAAACCTGTATTGACGCTTTGCTTGTTTGATGGTTCGTCTGAGGGCATAGCAGGATTTCTTACAAGTGTCCAGATTAGTGTCCCGCTTCTTGAAAGCAGCAGCTCTCGCCTTTAGCTCAATGCGGATGTTTCCTGTTATCCATTGCTTCTGGTTGGGATATGTACGTTCGGTCACTGTTGGGGCGATATCGTCAATGCACTTATTGATGAAGCCAATGACTGAGGTGATATACTCCTCAATGCCTTTTTATGAATCCTAGAAGGTATTCCAGTCTCTGCTAGAAAAATAAGATGACTTTTGAGATCACCATTTTTGTGCCAAGCATTTTCCAGGGTTTCCCCTATATTTATTTTGCAGTGGAGACTTACTTGGCAATTAAGCCCTTTTTCTACTTACCCAGAGTCTTATGAATTCATGGATATCATTTTTTTGTATCTCTGCATGCAGTTTGAAGGAAGCTGACCTGTGTTAGTGCAAATGCTAGTTAGCAGTGGTTTGCGACACTACCTTCAATTTCCTTCAAACTGCACATGAGTTCATCTAACCCTGGGTAAGTAGAATAAGTGCAAGATTTGGCAATTAAGCCCTATCCCTTTAAAGGCTAGTCATCAGAGCAGGTCTAAGTATTTTTTTTTATACCTCTCACTTCGGGCTTGATGTGTCAAAGTTCAGTTTATACATGCATCATTTATGACAAGAATTACTGTCTTTTGCTCAATTAGCCTACATTTTGTGTCGCAGTGGTGGAGGTAGTATCTTTGAACCAGTCTTCAAAATCAAATCAAATTTTATTAGCCACATGCGTCGAATACAACAGGTGTCGACCTTACAGTGAGATGCTTACTTTACGAGCCCCTAACCAACAATGAAGTTTTAAAAAAACAGATAAGAATAAGAAATAAAAGTAACAAGTAATTGAAGAGCAGCAGTAAAATAACAATAGCAGGACTATGTACAGGGGGGTACCGGTACAATGTGCGAGGGCACTGTTTTGTTGATGTAATATGTACATGTAGGTAGAGTTTTTAAAGTGACTATGCATAGATAATAACAGAGTAAGAGGGGTGCAATGCAAATAGTCTGGGTAGCCATTTGATTACGTGTTCAGGAGTCTCATGGTTTATGGGTAGAAGCTTCTTGGAACAAGACTTGGCGCTCCGGTACCTTCTTGCTGTGCAGTAACAGAGAGAACAGTTGTCATACCAGGCAGTGATGCAACCAGTCAGGATGCTCTCGATGTTGCAGCTGTAGAACCTTTTGAGGTTCTGATGACCCATGCCAAATATTTTCATTTTCTCTGGAGATATGAATGGGCATTTTACTTATCTGTAAAGGAATAAGGCTTCTGAAGTTGGATTAAAATCCATTACTAGGCAACCAGAACTATCAATTAAACAATCTTGGCTGCTGCCTGCGTGGTGACCAATCTCTCCTAAAAAAGTACTTTAAAGTTTGTTAAATACCATGACTTACCTAGACCTTTAGTAGAAATTAAACACATCTATCAACCATACTATAAAAAAAACATGTCAAAAAACACAGCAGCACATCAATCAGCGATGTTTGTGAGGGAAAAAATGCAGAAAATGTTATGCTGGAGCAGAATTTCACTGTCACATTTTGCAAATTTTCTGTGAAGTTACCAATTGTCAACCATTGCTATGTTACCGTAGCTGTGTTCTAAGTCTATAAAGGGTTGCGGTAGATTACTTCATTGCCTGGCCCTAGGAGTCATGCATATGTAATAGGGCTGTTATTATGCATTGTAAATTGTGGAATTTTATGACTTTCTGGTAAACAACAAGAAATAAATAATTGCAGGTTTTAAATATTAAGGAAATGCACATATGTGACACGGTACGCACCTTTCAGGAACCATTTGTTGCTCGTGAGCTCTACTTTGTGTATTCAAAAGTCCTGGAGAGCCTCTTTTAAGATCAGCATTACAAGGTATATTTATTGCAAATAGAGTGAGCAGTGGCGCAAGTGAGAGCCATGAGCACACAGCCACTGCCTGCTCCTCTCCCTACAATGCAGTGGTGCGATCCCTTCTATATCAAATGGTGTCAACATTTTCATTCATTTTGGAGTAGAATGTATTTTTGAAAAGTCATCACAAGGGGCCACTTTTATTGATTTTATTTAACCTTTTAAGTAGGCAAGTCAGTTAAGAACAAATTCTTATTTTACAATGATGCATAAACCCTCCCCTAACCCGGACGACGCGGGGCCATTTGTGCACCTCACTATGAGACTCCCGATCATGGCCGGTTGTGATACAGCCCGCGATCGAACCTGGGTCTGTAGTGACGTCTCTAGCACTGAGATGCAGTGCCTTAGACCGCTGCGCCCTTCGAAGCCCTTCTCAGTCGTTCTACCCGAAAAATATCTCTGGGGGGCATGCCCCCAGACTCCACCAGCAAAGAGCAAGCCCCCCCCCCCCCTTTTCCACTGCTGAAAGAAATCCTAGGGGAAACGCTGAGTTCTCTGTAGGCTAGATCGGCTTATGTAGCTACATTCTTTGACTTAGCCTACTTAATCACACTGCATGCTCTGTTTGTAGCCCACCAGATCTGCATTTTATTGTACAGTTATCAAAGATATCTGTGGTGTTTAGATTTGCATTATACAACATTTTCACTATGTATGGACCAGGCCTACATTCAGTAGAATACATTTCTTCTATAGCAATACTGAGAAGCTTGCAGAGATACACATTTCTGCACTAAGTTACTGTTGCTAAGGTGTCTGACATTCCCTGACACAATCTTACCTTTCACGTGGTCTCTGAAGGTGTGTCGTGGTGAAGGTACGATGCAGTGAATAAGTCTTTGGCCCCTTTCTGATTTCTGTTTTTGCATATTTTCTTACACTGAAGGTTATCAGATCTTCAATCAAAACCTAATATAAGATCAAGGGAAGTTGTGTTCAAATAATAACTATTTTATAATGATTTAATACATTTATTCCACATCCAATGCCCTGTATGGATAAATTATTTTTCATCTTACAGAGTACCTGGTTGTTCCTCCTGCAATGACTGCAACTGACAACTACAGGAAGCATTTGATCAGTCTCTCGCATCAAACTTTGCCCCACGCTTTTATATAGAACTGCTTTAACTTATCGACCTTTGTGGGTTTAAGTCTGCACTTTGACTAGGCCATTCCAAAATGTACAGTTTCGTTGCTTTTCAGCCATTCTGATGTAGATTTCCAGTTTTCTGGTGAAAACCGAACACTGCATTCCACAATAAGAACCTCATAACAATGATCAAGTTTGGTGGTAGTGTGTTGGTTTGGGGATACTTTGCTCCCTCAGGACCTGGATGACTTGCAATCATTGAAGGAACCATGAATTTTGGTCTGTATCGTCTGAGCATAAGCTGAAGTGTAGCTGGTTTATACAGCAAAACGCAATCAAGTCTACATCAGAATGGATGAAGAAAAAAACATATTTGAAGCTTTGAAATGGCCCAGTCAAAGTCTAGATCTGAACCCGATTGAGATGTTATGGCGGGACCTGAAACGAGCAGTTCATGCTCAAACCCACATGTCGCTGAGTTAAAACCGTTTTAGATGGAGTGGGTGAAAATTCCTCCACAGCGACGTGAGAGACTGATCAACAATGACTACAGGAAGTGTTTGGTTGCAGTCATTGCAGCTACAGGTGGCACAACCCGTTATTGAGTGTAAAGGGGAAGTTACTTTTTAACACTGGTATTGGGTGTTCCATAACTTTGTTTATTATATAAATTCAATAAGTATCTCATTTGTTTTATTTGTTCACTCAGGTTCCCTTTATCTAATATTCGGTTTTGGTTGAAGAACTGATTAGCATTCATTGTAAAAAATCAGAAAGGGGACAAATCCTTTTTCACGCCAATGTATCTCTGACATGTCTGTGCTGTGTTGTCTAGTGCTGCTGCCTGTGCTCCCCAACTCAAACTGTGCCTGCTGGTACTGTCCCTCGGTCCCCCAGCTCCTGCAGCAGCTAAAGCGGCTCATCTGTGACCTCTGTCGGCTGTACAACCTGCCCCAGCACCCAGATGTAGAGATGCTGGACCAGCCCCTCCCTGCCGGCCCTGTAGGACAAGACCGAAAGGTAAGGACGCCTAATGTCCACTCAAAATGTTTTCTGGTTTTCAAGTACTACTAGGCCTGTATATTTTTTCTGTTGGATGGCATTGAAATAAAAAATAACCATAAAGGCTTTTTCATGAAAACCATCTCCTTTCACATACCTGAAGTGAGTCATGTGCCTAATCCCTTTGTTTAATTTTATTGTCGGAAGCTACCAAGGAGATTGAAGACACTTAGCTAATGAAAGGGTTTAAAAACCTGCATGAAGAACCTAATACAGTCCTGAAACCGTCCATCAGCACAGACATTAATGATTAGTACAGAGTCCCGGGGATGGAATCAATAGACTCTTCCTGTGGGAGGGGACAGTGTGTGGTGCTAGAATAACTTGCCTCGTAACTAATGAACAGACAACCGAAGGCTACGGTTGTGGCAGGTAGCTTAGTGGTTAGTGTTGGACTAGTAACCCGAAGGTTGCAAAATCGAATCCCCAAGCTGACAAGGTAAAAAGAAATATCTGTTCTGCCCCTGAACAAGGCAGTTAACCCACTGTTCTTAGCCATAATTGAAAATAAGAATTTGTTCTTAACTGACTTGCCTAGTTAAATAAAGGTAAAATAAATGTAAAAAATAGTCTACTTAGTCATTAGAATGACTGAAGCAGAGGTTGAATGTTAAATAGTAGCTACCTGTACAGTAGAGGAATGTTGTTTCTGACTACGCAGAAACATGAATACTGGTTTTGCACATTTCGGAACATTCCTACAAATATCACTACCGTTTTTTTTGTTAGACTATAGGCCTACATCTAACTTGCTAAAGCAATTGGCGTCACTAAGTATGCCATGTTAGGAATGAGATTGAACTGTCTGAACTCTTTCTCTCTGTTGCGTTTCTTCAGCATGGGGTCACAGACGAGGTCACGTCCGAAGAGGAGGAAGAAGAGGAAATGGGAGAGGTCCTTATCCCTTTTCAAATAAATGTCATTACATATCGCGCTGCACATTACCATGCTGATTTGAGTTGAGCCATGCTGGATGTCAAGCTCGGCTCAATACCAATCACACATATTTGAAGTGTTAACTTGAAGTTAAACTTGTCTTCTAATGCTCTTATCTTGTCTTTGTGCCAGCAGGACATTGAAGACCTGGACCACTATGAGATGAAAGAGGAGGAGCCAGTGGATGGAAAGAAGTCTGAGGATGACGGCATCGAGAAGGAGAACCTGGCCATCCTGGAGAAAATCCGCAAGAACCAGAGGCAGGACCACTTGAACGTAAGTGCTCATTCGGTAAGGTGACATTTTATACACTTTTGGGGATGCATGGGGAATATATCTGTCGTTAGACCTAGAACAGTTTACTGGACCCAGCACTGTTTCACTGGGACGTCTAGAGTGACCCTTTATGATAGAGCCAATGTGCATGCATCTAACCAGTTTTTCAGGTGGTTCTGAATGGAATGTATATTCCATTTTGTTTTCCGTCAGTGTTTTACTCAGAGAATTTCTTACCAATGCAGTACACCAATATTATGCTGTTTAGGACTGTATTTGTAAACTAGGACATGATCGACATGGATTGCGTAGACTAAATGACAATTAGTCATTCTGATAGTAATCATGTTATCTAACATTTACCCATGGCTCTCTTAATTGTTGATTTAGAATACAGCTGTTTCCCCTAAGGTCTGTGAGCAGCTCTGAGAGACTTATAAATGAGATACTCTTCTCTCATCCTCCACCATCCCTACTGCATTCAATGGCTCAGCTCTTCAAATCTATCATTATTGCAGATGAGAGCCTTGCTATGTTACCTGTGAAGTTCTCCCATATACTGTAGCAAACTGTATACTGCCAGTTAGTTCTTAAGCATTTTGTCTCCATGCTGATCAATAACTGTTCATTTCTAGGAGTTTGTAGACTTTTTATCTAAATGCAGAGAGCTATTAGCGTATTTGAGCTGGGCCTGTAAACATTTCATTTAATCGTTGCCGTCAGTGTCTATGTGCATTATTATCCCCAATCGTTGAATGTGCTGTATGTTTGGATATCGGTGTATTACCCTGTGTGTGTGTTGCAGGGTGCGGTGTCTGGTTCAGTGCAGGCCTCAGACCGCCTCATGAAGGAGCTCCGGGAGATATACCGGTCCCAGAGTTACAAGATGGGTACGTACTTCACTGCGGCAGTGCTAGAAAGCGCTTCAGATATGTTGCAATAAATCAAAAAATGACAGTTTGATTCCGAATGTCACTTACCAGACTCTGCATTCTCTTCCAGGTATCTATTCAGTGGAGCTGGTCAATGACAGCCTGTATGAATGGCACGTCAAGCTGAGAACGTAAGTAACTAAAGAGGGCGGTTATACTGTGGTTAAGACTGGAGGAAGTTAACAGGAAGGCTGGATCTCAGGATGAGGGTGGATGATGCCTTATCGCATTCACTGCTCTTTCGGCACTAGGCCTGTTTACCATAGGAGTACTGTATAATTCTAGCATGTGGCAGATGTATAATGATGTGTTCTATTTGCTCAACAGCGTAGATCCAGACAGTCCCCTACACAGTGACCTGCAGGTTTTAAAGGAAAAGGAGGGAATGGATTACATTCTGCTAAACTTCTCATATAAAGTAAGAACCAATGCTGATACTAGAAAGCAAAGCCAGTTTGGTAGTGTTGGCTGTTCTCATTTTAATGCTATTTTGTTTTCTACCTGCAGGATAATTTCCCTTTTGATCCACCATTTGTACGGGTGGCTTCTCCTGTGCTGTCTGGAGGGTGAGTTCAGTTCACTGCGTATGAGGGGAATGGTTTTGTTTTTTTCTGCTGTGTTTCCACTGTGACGGAGTTGCTCCCCTCACTTAACCATGACGGAAGGGCGGTCTCTTCTGGTCCAGACATTGTCAGCAGCCAGTGAAAATCTGAATGTCAGAAGTGGCAGTTTAGCTAAAAGGAGATCATCTGTGCTTGTGGATAAGAGATAAAAAAAGGTGATCAAAACACCAAAATAAATATCTACATATTCTAATATTCTTCTTTCACCTGTTGTCTTTAAGTTATGTTCTTGGAGGGGGTGCCCTGTGCATGGAGCTTCTCACAAAGCAGGTATGTTTTTATGCCACAATGTCAGTTCAAAACTTGTCCACTGTTATTTTACAGTGGAGGTAAATGCTAGGTCATTGATGTATCGCCATTTGATTTCAGGGCTGGAGCAGTGCCTATTCCATAGAGTCTGTAATCATGCAGATCAACGCCACTTTAGTCAAGGGAAAAGCCAGAGTTCAGTTTGGAGCCAATAAGGTAAGCATAGTTTGTTTAAGGGGGCAGAGAGCTTTGTAATGTGTTAACATGATGCATACTACAGGGTGTATTGACACTGTGTTCTGACATGGATAAAGGGGTGAGCTGTGTGTGTGTGTGTGTGTGGCTAGCTAGCTGGTCCATGCTGCTCTATGGAAATGAGGTATCTGTAAGCCCCCAGCACTTCATTTAAACAGGACGTTGTTACTTAGCGCCGCTGGAACAGTGCGGTGCTGCTCATCTCTTAATGCTGATGCTTCACATCAATCCACTCCATGCTGTCATTTCTCTCCCTCTTCTCTCAGCACAGTCACACTAATCTGGCTCTGGGATCCCAGTAGAATTCGGAGCAGACCAAATGACAGGGATATTTTAGACAAGCTGCAGTTTCAAGGAATCTTGGGGCCTGCTGTATGAGAATCTGTTCTTTAAAAGTTAGGATCTAACCTTGTACACCATATACCTGATACTCCGCTATGTTGATTTCAAATCTTGTCTAATGAAAGAGTTTATCATATCTGTCCTAAGTTTACTAAAGTTGGGTAGGTATGGTTAATAAAATGCCAGAAATGTACCTATTAATCAAAAACATAAGAATACCAATCTTTCTGTTACTGGGTTGATAGGACTCTGACTTTTTCCTATAAGAGCCAGTTCCACTCTGAAGCTGAATTTTATTACACCCACACTGGAGAAAATAGATCCAGCTCCCGGCTCCTCAGATCCTCACACGGTTCAACACGCTATTTATTATGATGCGATTAATGGTCACCCGCGGTGCGTGCAAACGTAGCATGATAACAGATCGAGCGGCAAAATTCTCTGGGGGAAGCTGATTGAAAGGCGTCCACCATGCAGTCAGACTTCATCAAACTAATGGTGCTTAGTCCTGAGCCTTTACACTGCTTGGGGCATTCATAACCACAAGTTTGATATAGGCACTGTTTTTGTTTCAGAACCAATACAATCTTGCCAGAGCACAGCAGTCATACAAATCCCTGGTCCAGATCCATGAAAAGAACGGTGAGTGTTACCATGTCCAGTTACACATCTTGTATCCTGTTTGACCATGAGATTACATCCCTCCATACAGCAATCAGTGGTTGGGAAAATACAGTATATATACGAAGTATGTGGACACCCCTTTTTAAATGAGTATATTTGGCTATTTCAACCACACCTGTTGTTGACAGGTGTACAAAATTAAGCACACAACCATGCAAGCTCCATAGACTAACCTTGTCAGTAGAATGGCCTTACTGAAGAGCTCTGTGGCTTTCGACGTGGCACTGTTATAGGATGCCACCTTTCCAACACGTCACTTTGTCAAATGTCTTACCTGCTAGAGCTGCCCCAGTCTACTGTAAGTGCTATTTTTGTGAAGTGGAAACGTCTAGGCGCAACATCGGCTCAGTTGTCATGCCACACAAGCTCACAGAATGGGACTGCCGAGTGCTGAAGTGCGTAGTGTGTTAACATTGTCTATCCTCGGTTGCAACACTCGCTACAGAGTTCCAAACTGCCTCTGGAAGCAACGTCAGTACAATAACTGTTTGTCGGGAGCTTCGTGAAAAGGGTTTCCGTGACCGAGCAGCTGCACACAAGCCTAAGATCCCCATGTGCATCGCCAAGCGTCGGCTGGAGTGGTGAAAAGCTTGCCGCTACTGGACTCTGGAGTGATGAATCACACTTCCAACTGGCAGTCCGACGGACGAATCTGGTTTTGGCGGATGGCAGGAGAACGCTACCCGCCCGACTGCATAGTGTCAACTGTAAAGTTTAGGGAAGGAGGAATAATTGTCTGTATGTGTTATTCATGATTCGGGCCCGTTAGTTCCAGTGAAGGGAAATCTTAATGCTACAGCATACAATGACATGCTAGATTCTACCTGACCTCACTAATATAATACTCTTGTGGCTGAATGGTACCAAGTCCCAGCAGCTGTTCCAACATCTAGTGGAACACCTTCCCAGAAGAGTGGAGGCTGTTATAGTATCAAGGGGGGAACCAACTCTATATTAATGCCCATGATTTTGGAATGAGATGTTCGACGAGAGGGTGTCCACATACTTTTGGTAATGTAGTGTATTGCAAGATCCAATAAGGTTTCATATCGCAGCTACAGTGATTTGTTCTTAGGTCAAGATAAAAATGCATCCAACTCTTTGATCAATCCTACTGTCTAGGATGAACTGATTGTGTTTTGTCCAGTATAACTGAGTGTACTGTCTCTTGTCTGATCCTTGTAGGCTGGTACACTCCCCCTAAGGAGGATGGTTAAGAGGACTGTTGCCATGCCTCCACTGGGACCACATGTCTTAGGAGCACCCCCCCTCCCTCATTTTCTTTTCCCTCTAACTGGAGTTGTTTTCATTGGGAGTTTGATCCCCATTCTGTTACCATGAGAACCGACCAACCAATGGTTAAAACCCCTCGCTGACCAACCACCTTATCCACTTTGCAATAGGGGATCCACCCTCTTGCTATTTATCTTTCTCTCACTTGTGCAATCGCTCCCTCTGTGTTCTTCCTGTTACAATCTCACCCCTAATCCCCTGAGCATTGAATTAGCTCCATATCTTGTGCAACTCCCTTAAATCCTACTCTGGGCAAGCAAAGTAGAGCTTACTTACTGCCTGTGATTTCGGGTCAAGGTTGAGGCATGGCTTTTGCTAGTGATTTGAAGCTCTCCGTCAGTCGCGTGACGGGCTGAGATTCTCCTTCCACAGACTGGAACAGAGAATGACAGGTGACATTCCCCTTGTGACAGTGGAGGCTGGGATGGACAATGACACGCTGGTAGTGGGAATGAGCACCACCTCACTCCCCATGGATGGCCTCTGTCATATCTGTGCTTGTGTATCTATCTGTATATTGCCATGATTCCTCCTTCTGGAATAACATGTCCTCCTAAAGATAGCTTCCTTAAACAACGCCTGGTCTACAAAAGTCAAAGACCCTGAATGGAGAGAGGAGAGCTAAAAACTCCTGACCAATGTGGGACTGAGACGGCTTAATGGAGGATATCCTGTTGAGCACAAGAGGTGGAGGCGCCTCCACCCAGCCCAATCTCTCAGGCTGCTTTTGGAAATATGACCAGGCTTAGCAAAGGCAGGTTGGATTTAATCACTGTAATGTAGTTGAATTTAACTCCATGTAAAGTTGTATTTCTGAGAATTGATTTAATTGTTTTTAACGTAAATTTGTGTGGGTTTTGTGGTTCAAGCGGGCGGAGACTGGGGGCATCAATTTCTCAAGGTGTATTTCAGATGGAGGATAAAGCATTTGCTTCATGGACACTCTTGCAGAAGTTAAAAGGAACACCTTTAAACCATGTTTTTATGTAAGCATAATGACTACTATTGTTTTTTGTTTTCCTGTATAAATTGAAATACTTTTGTTAGTGGTTTCATATGTTCAAAAGTGACACCATTCCTTTTACTCAATGACACAGTGGTGGTTTTTGGGCTTTCCAAATATGCTGGCTAATTTCCCCGGTGACTCAAACTTGATGAACCTTTCAGTAAGGCTCTGCACACAATCGTTAAGAGGTAATATGTACACACAATAATTTGAAAACGTCTCAGTGCAGTCCCCTGTCTAATTTGAATCCATGGTCTAACTAGCTTGTTCACACTCCCAGATCGCCCATCCATGGTCTAACTAGCTTGTTCACACTCCCAAATCGCCCATCCATGGTCTAACTAGCTTGTTCACACTCCCAAATCGCCCATCCATGGTCTAACTAGCTTGTTCACACTCCCAGATCGCCCATCCATGGTCTAACTAGCTTGTTCACACTCCCAAATCGCCCATCCATGGTCTAACTAGCTTGTTCACTCCCAGATCGCCCATCCATGGTCTAACTAGCTTGTTCACTCCCAGATCGCCCATCCATGGTCTAACTAGCTTGTTCACTCCCAGATCGCCCATCCATGGTCTAACTAGCTTGTTCACTCCCAGATCGCCCATCCATGGCTCGTAGTTGCAGTGGACTTCACTTCATACCACATGCTCAATAATCAAATATTTTCAGGTCTGACTGTAAGGTGTGTGTGTGTGTGTGTGTGTGTAGTAATGCCTTCAACAAAAGACAGGCCCACTCATTTCCATCCTTTGCCTCCCCTCTCTGGTACCCTGTTTTCTACCTGATTATTCACTTGACCTCATGATCTTGGTTGTCAGTGATGGAAATAACTTTTTCAAAGGAACCCCTAACTCATGACCATCCTCAGCACTGTCAAACCTGGAGCATGCCAAGTCTTAGCTATTTGAGTAATATGCAGAATATTGTGTGACGCATTTGATTTAATGTTATTACACACATTAATGGGTGCTTTTTTTATGTGGGTATTATCCACGCTGTTAGAAGTACGTTGTCGCAAAAACCAGCATAGGAACCAGCTTGTTCCTAGTAAATATTCTGCTTTTCACCCATGTGAAATATACTAATAATGTGTAATTAAGCTCCATCTACCTTGTATTTGTTGTAAAGTCAGCCACCCCACCTGTACAACACCATGCATCACGTTATGTCAAAAATGGTGGCACTGAAGACTCATTTAGACGTTTATTACTATTCACTCAATATGGTGACTGACTTTATTACTAAATATGTCTACTACACATGGATAACTGTTGATTGTTGTCTTAGCCGTTAGGTATTGGTATCAAGTGTGCTACAGCTTTCCCACATGGCTGACCTCATTGTGAACATGCCCTGGCTAGAAACTCCCTCCCTGTGTTCTCTGGAGAAGCAAACTCAGGAATACATAGCTACTGCACACTTGACTTAGCAAGATGCAAGTTTTTTTAAACTATTGTTTACTTCCAAATGTATTTTCCCCTCCTATAATTACAGTAACCATTGGCTTGCGCGCTCTCCATTTGGCTTGTCTATCTTTTTAAAGTAGTCACTGGTAAGACTGTGGTAACAGGGTGTAGTGGAGTGATGAGGTGGGAGGGACATAGGCCACACATCTCATACAATCCCTCAGATCAGTTTTGTGATGCAGAAAGGTGAACTAACGCTTTACCTCACCCATTTAAGCTCATTGTCTTGGGTCGTTGTTTCTAATCTAGGACATCATCGTGATCCTGTACCTCCTGGTTTTGTAGTGTTTAGCATGTAGATATCTCAGAAATGACTTTCACTCTAGGGACTAGGGTGTGTGTGGGGACTGGACATTTTTGATTTGTCAGGTTGGATCATTTTGTATTCTCTTGCAGAGGTCGGTAGATGCTGTCTCTGTAAACCCAGTCTCTGGGAACAGATGATTCATGTAGGACAGACTCTCACCAGATTAGTTCTAAAGGATACCAATTGCAAAAATGCTGTCTCCAACAGTTATGGGCGTCCCACCCGTGTGTTAGAAGTATGAGATATAAAACTAATGGACTACTATACTATTCTGTCCACCCCAGAGCAGTACTCCAACTCTTACTGTTTAAATCCCTGTGCCATCAGAGCAGACGTCAAAAGGGCTTTTAACTCCGTGGAAGGCCCCATGTCTGTTCTACTGTCAGGTGTGCAGTGAATTACAGCTCTTATACAGATCCAGACCAGTTGTCTGACTAACAGCCCAGTGCGTTGGGAGATTTTGGTTTGAGACCTAAAATGAATTATTGGTTCCTTTTTTTTCTGGCTTCATTTTGTGATTGGCGTTTGAGCGGGTTATGAAGTTATGCACTGTTGGCATGCTTTGGTTTTATTTTGTTTCTCATTGCAAGGGTCATTTTGACCGTGTACAGTACTTTGTAAACTTGCATCAAGTTTATGAATAAAGGATTTTATTAAATACTCCTGTGTACTATTTGATGTGATACAGAGCTATATAAAACTTTTATATAGGACCCTCTGCTTTAAACTGAAACCAGGAAAGGTGATGCATTTGACTGTTCTCTAGCTCTAACCAGAAGGACAGAGGGGAATGGTGATGCATTTGGCTGTTCTCTAGCTCTAACCAGAAGGACAGAGGGGAATGGTGATGCATTTGGCTGTTCTCTAGCTCTAACCAGAAGGACAGAGGGGAATGGTGATACATTTGGCTGTTCTCTAGCTCTAACCAGAAGGACAGAGGGGAATGGTGATGCATTTGACTGTTCTCTAGCTCTAACCAGAAGGACAGAGGGGAATGGTGATGCATTTGGCTGTTCTCTAGCTCTAACCAGAAGGACAGAGGGGAATGGTGATGCATTTGACTGTTCTCTAACCAGAAGGACAGAGGGGAATGGTGATGCATTTGGCTGTTCTCTAACCAGAAGGACAGAGGGGAATGGTGATGCATTTGGCTGTTCTCTAACCCTAACCAGAAGGACAGAGGGGAATGGTGATACATTTGGCTGTTCTCTAACCAGAAGGACAGAGGGGAATGGTGATGCATTTGGCTGTTCTCTAACCAGAAGGACAGAGGGGAATGGTGATGCATTTGGCTGTTCTCTAACCAGAAGGACAGAGGGGAATGGTGATGCATTTGGCTGTTCTCTAACCAGAAGGACAGAGGGGAATGGTGATGCATTTGGCTGTTCTCTAGCTCTAACCAGAAGGACAGAGGGGAATGGTGATGCATTTGGCAGTTCTCTAGCTCTAACCAGAAGGACAGAGGGGAATGGTGATGCATTTGGCTGTTCTCTAGCTCTAACCAGAAGGACAGAGGGGAATGGTGATGCATTTGGCTGTTCTCTAGCTCTAACAAGAAGGACAGAGGGGAATGGCTACCTAAGTCCTAAAAGCAATGCTTTGCTCTTCCATTAGCAAATGTAAATCATACAATCTGGAACACTGAGTTGGGTTTAGATGGCTCGTATGGCGATACCACTTCAGTAGATGGTGGTTTGATGACTTCAAAACATATCAGGGATATTTGGTGCAGAAAATCCATACAAATAGTTTCACTGTTAAATTTGTATTCTCTCTGGGTGCAGCAGATTACCACTAGAGGGTGCTGGAACATTGTTACAGAAATTCATTGATATAGCTCATTCTGAAATTATTCAGACCCCCTTTTTCCACATCTTGTTTCGTTACAGCCTTATTCTGAAATTGATTAAATAGTCCACCCTCCCCCATCTACACACAATACCCCATTTCAAAGCAAAAATATGTTTTCAGAAATTTTTGCAAAACCCCATTTACGTAAGTATTCTGACCCTTTACTCAGTACTTTGTTGAAGCAGCTTCGGCAGCGACTACAGCATCAATTCTTGGGTATGATGCTTCAAGCTTGGCACACCTCTATCTGGGGAGTTTCTCCCATTCCTTCTCTGCAAATCCTCTGAAGCCATGCTAGATTGGCTGGGGAGTGTCGCTGTACAGCTATTTTCAGGTCCGACATTCAGAGACTTGTCCCAAGCCCCTCTTGTGTTGTCGTGGCTGTGTGCTTAGGGTTGTTGTGCTGTTAGACTGGGGAGAAGGTTCCCCTTCCGAGGTCTTGAGCACTCTGGATGTAGCAAGTTTTCACCAAGGATCTCCCTGTACTTTGCTCCATTCATCTTTCCCTCGATCCTAACTAGTCTCCCAGTCCCTGCCGCTGAAGAACATCCCCACAGCATGATGCTGCCACCACCATGCTTCACCGTAGGGATGGTGCCAGGTTTCCTCCAGACATGGCACTTGGCATTCAGGCCAAAGAGTTCAATCTTAGTTTTATAAGACCAAAGAATCTCTCCACTCAAAGTGGGCAGTCGTGCCTTTTATGATAGTGACCAGAAAGAAGCCACTCCGTAGAAGGCCTAATTGGTGGAGTGCTGCAGTGATGGTTGTCCTTCTGGAAGGTTCTCCCATCTCCAGAAGAACTCTGGAACTCTGTCAGAGTGACTATCGGGTTCTTGGTCACCTCACTGGCCAATAACTTTTACATGTTCTTTCTCAAGGCCCTTCTCCCTCAAATGCTTAAGTTTGCCCGGGCGGCCAGCTCTAGATAGTCTTGGTGGTTACAAACGTCTTCCATTTTAAGAAGGATGGAGGCCACTGTGTTCCTGGGGGCCTTCAATGCTGCAGAAATGTTTTGGCACTGTATATCTCTATTTTATCCGTATGTTACATTTTTTTATATTTTCCCTCAGTAGCTGTTTTCATGATATGATATTTTGACATGAATATCACATGTCAAGTCTGTTTGACTCATATTCCCTCAATACTTTGGAGTCACACAGTGGTGGAGTGAGTTGGCAGTTTGAGCAATTCCATAGATGAAGTCTGATGTAAAAGCCAAATGAATCCCTATGGGTTATTACGGGGAACATTGATGTAGTCGTGGTACAAACACGTTTCTTTTTCTCAAAGTCAGTCAAACGACATCCTGTCCTCCTTCAAATCCCTCTATACTGGTCACTCTTCTCATCCCTGCATGAGCAGTTAGGGTTATAAACCACTCAAACCATGTACAGACATTGTGCATTTGGAAAAAGAGGCACTGCTCACTTAAGTTCTACCCACATTGATGTGCCAAAGACGATGAAACTACATTTTCCATTCTAAAACATTGATAGCTTTAATCATATTTCTGGATAGTTTGTATGCAGGGCAAGCAGTTCTCTGACTGGAGGGAGGGTGGAAAGGAGAGCAAGACCGACGAGAAGTAGAGAGATCCACGGTTCCCCTAGCAGGGCTAATTGCCTATTTATTGAAATTGTATTTTTTTTTGTTGATTTGGAGTCTTGGCTGACTGCCCTCTGGCTGCAGTGGAGAAAACCTCATTACCGGGCTCTGGCCATACTCTGTGGCTCCTCAGCCTGTCTCCCGGCTGCTTGCCCGGCTCCAGGTCTGACGGGCCAGTCTGAGGAGGGACAGTGAAGATGGCTTTGAGGGGGTGGAAGGAGTGCGTGTCACTGTGATTACCTCTATGGAGCCCATACTGAGACTGGGATAATGCTGGCTTTTCCTTCATCCCAAGGCCAGATCCTAGTACACACTGCAGTTTGCTTTGCAATCAGAATCCACTGCAGTTGATTTGATAGCCAGAAGCTGATCAGTTGTTGTCCATCTGAACTTGACGTGCACCAGCAGCCTTCCATCAGCCAAATACACAAGTATCACCCGGAGTCAGGGACTATATCAAAGCCATAGTGAGGATTTCCTCTGACGTACTTTTACATGTTCTCTGATAACTCTCTACTCTACTCACTGTTCAGCATCCTAACCTTACAGATTGTGCTGTCAACATGTTCCTCTAAATAGAGTCTGGAGAGAGATGCCTTCACAGGTTATCTGACTTCAGAAGCTGCTTGTGTTGAGCATTAACCATAACACTTTCTCCTCCTAGTATCATGCCCACGTTAATCTTTTATTCATTTATTTTTATTTAACTAAGTCAGTTAAGAACAAATTCGTATTTACAATGACGGCCTCCTGCAGCGATGGGGATGGGATTAAAAATAAAATATGAGTATAGGACAAAACACACGACGAGACACCACAACACTACATAAAGATAGACAAAAGACAACACAGCATGGTAGCGACACAATCAAGTGTAAAGTGTCTGGTTTGATGAACTATGAACCTGCTACAGTATATTCTGCACTAATATGCAATGGTCTTGTGATCTGTAAGAAGGTCTCCCTGTTAGAGTAAATTGGAGACACAAGCAGACAAAGGTCAGTTGTAATATCTTCTTCCTCTGAGGTGAAGCAACAGGGTCAATGAGCAAGGAGCCAATCACAGTGGCTCTGAGTGACCTGCTGCTGCACTGGAAGAGCTGGGAACCAATCAGACACAGGCAGGTGTCACGATCATCCCCACATATCATACAGCCCCAGTTAACTGGAAACATGTTCTAGTGCAAAAGCCTGAGGTATCTATAAAAAAAATGTAACATTTCTTGACTAAACCATCCCTGTCACATAAATTGGGGACAGAGGAGAAAACAAGACAAGTGATGAGTTTAAGATGGCCAATGGCAATGAATGTGGAATTTAATTGTACCTTGAATTGAAGTAATCTGTCAGAGATTATTTGATCATTTGTCTTTATTCTCTGAATAGCAAAGTCCCTGCAAGGTGGACATCTAATCATTCACAGCCTAGGGATGTATGCTGTATACTAGTGTGTTGATTGACATGAAGATTACGCATTATTTCAGAAGTATGTCTATGTGTTGTATTTCTAGGGACAAGCACTTGAACCGTCGCATTGGATGGCATAAACTCATGTTTAGCCTGGTACATTTGTCCTGAGGGAACGGATCAGATTGTTTTAAATAAAGTTAAAGGCAGGTCAGCCTGACCTAACCGGGGAATGGTCTCTGCTTCTTTCTGTCACCAGGAGCACTGTACTAGCGCCTGAATGTCTCAATGCACCGCTGATGACAGACGCCCTCAAGGGCTTGGCAATAAATCCCAGGAGAATATTGGACAGATGCCTGGGACACAACGCTGAATTTCAATTGAATTGTAAAGCATGTCCTTTCTCTCTCAAACGGCATAGGCTGTTTATATTCGCTATAATGGTGATTATTTGGCCTGGAGAACACAGTGGGCTGCTTATTTTCAGTGATGCGAGGCAATGCTACACTGTGTGAGATTTATATTCATATTACATGCTTTCCCACTACAAAGGAAGAGTTCTCATTTTATTTCATTACAACTATCCAAATCAGCATTTTAGGGGCATGTAATTTCAGGCAGCACCGCAGTGAGAATGACCTTCACAAGCGTTTTCCATGTTGCTTTTCATAAATTTACTTCAAATGTATTCATGGTCTGCTTTTCAGACTACCACAGTCACAATCAGGAGATAGGATGCATATATTACAGTAAAAGGCCAGCCTGGCAATCCAATTCATTCCGGCTTGAAGTCTTTGGTAAATGTTAATGGTGCATCCACCTGCATTTCACTCCGTCTTCTGGAAGTTTCAAAGTTATCATCACAGACCAGTTAACCTTTTCAGGGAATGTATCCAGCCAGAGACATATTGGTCCATTCTCTTTCCACAGAACAGAATGCAAAGTATCTTACTAATGATGAACTACAGTCGTATGAAAAAATTTGAGCACCCCTGACAATTTCCATGATTTCCATTTATAAATAATTGGGTGTGTGGATCAGCAATTTCATTTTGATCTATCAAGTAACTGATGGACACAGTAATATTTCAGTAGTGAAATGAGGTTTATTGGATTAACAGAGAATGTGCAATATGCATCAAAACAAAATTAGACAGGTGCATACATTTGGGCACCCCAATAGAAAAATCACATCAATATTTAATAGAGCCTCCGTTTGCTAAAATAACAGCTTCTAGACGCTTCCCATAGCCTCTAATGAGTGTCTGGATGAAGGTATTTTGGACCATTCCTCCTTACAAAACATCTCCAGTTCAGTTAGGTTTGATGGTTGTGTGTTCCAATTAATCAGTGCTATGTAGTTACAGGTATTCACATCAACAGAATGACAAGGGTGCTCACATTTTTGCATAGCCTTTTTTTCACATCAGATTTAATTTCATACAACATATTGCTACACTAAAAGTCTTTGTCTGGACAATACCCCAGTACTCAGCTTTTATTATAAAATGAATGGCATGCCACTGTGATCATTTTCTGTGACGACAGAGTAAATTATTATGCCGCCTTAGAGGGGTGCCCAAACCTTTTCATACGCCTGTACTTGCCTGCTTTAACTGTCTAGCAATGCAAATGTTTCACGGCAAGACCATGCAACATTTCCAGAAAGATCGGAAATGAACCAAAATAGACAAAAACGGTTCATTTACCCAGATGACCACACCATCATCTTGGGTGATATTTGGTTTCTCTGAGGTGGTCTTGCATGTCAGAGCAGACATAGAAGGCAGTTTGTCACGGTGATGATGTGCCTCCTTGCACAGGCTTACATGGACTCTAAAGTAAATGGATATCCATTATAGGGGGTTATGATTCATTCTAGATGCTTACTCAATATTGTGTGTATGTGTTGGGGGGCAGGCATTGGAGGAGAAAGTCCACCTCAGACAGAACAAGGTCATGGACAGTAAAATATATGAATTCATTACTGTAAGATGCTCTGGATAAGAGTGTCTGCTAAATTATTTGTAAAAATGTGTTATTATTATCCCTGAATGCTGTAAGTCTCTGGCTGCATCATTGTTTGTATGAGAGAGCAGAATTCAGCCAGTGGTGAGTGAAGGTTATGTACCTCTGCTATAATGCATCAGTGCCCTGCCTGGACTCAGGCTAGAATCACACTAGCACTTCCCAAACCTTTTATAGTCCCGTACCTCTTCAAACATTCAACCTCCAGCTGTGTACCCCCTCTAGCACCAGGGTCAGCACACTCTCAGATGTTGTTTTTTTGCCATCATTGTAAGCCTGCCACACAAACACTATACGATACATTTATTAAACATAAGAATGAGTGTGAGTTTTTGTCACAACCCGGCTCGTGGGAAGTGACAAAGAGCTCTTATAGGACCAGGGCACAAATAATAATAATATAATAATAATCAATAATTTTGCTCTTTATTTAGCCATCTTACCTATGAAACCTTAATTGTTCATCAAAAATGTTGAATAATGAGAAGGGTGTGCTTGAAAGGATGCAGGAGTCTCAGTCTTAAATTATTTTCCACACACAGTCTGTGCCTGTATTTAGTTTTCATGCTAGTGAGGGTCAAAAATCCACTCTCACATAGGTACGTGGTTGCAAAGGGCATCAGTGTTTTAACAGCCAAGGCAAGAAATTCTGAGCGCAGCCCTTTCCAGAAATCTGGCAGGGGCTTCTGATTAAATTACATTTTCACAGAACCGCTTGTTGCAATTTCAATGAGGCTCTCTTGTTCAGATATCAGTAAGTGGACTGGAGGCTGGTTCATGAAAGGGATAATGAATCCAGTTGTTTGTGTCATACATTTTGGGGGAAAAAACCTGCGTAATTGTGCACCCAGCTCACTCAAGTGCTTCGCTATATCACATTTGACATTGTCTGTAAGCTTGAGTTCATTTGCACACAAAAAAATCATACAATGATGGAAAGACCTGTGTGTTGTCCTTGTTAATGTAGACAGAGAAAAGCTCAAACTTCTTAATCATAGCCTAAATTCTGTCCCGCACATTGAATATAGTGCGGAGAGTCCCTGTAATCCTAGATTCAGATCATTCAGGCGAGAAACAATATCACCCAGATAGACCAGTTATGTGTGAGATTTGTCATCATGCAAGCGGTCAGTAGAGAACTTTAAGCTCGTCTCTCAATTTAAAAAAACATGTCAATACTTTGCCCCTTGATAACCAGCGCACTTCTGTATGTTGTAAAAGGGTTACATGGTCACTGCCCACATCATTGCATAATGCAGAAAATACACGAGAGTTCAGGGGCCTTGCTTTAATAAAGTTAACCATTTTCACTGTAGTGTTCAAAATGTTTTTCAAGCTGTCAGGCATTCCCTTGGCAGTAAGAGCCTCTCGGTGGATGCTGCAGTGTACCCAAGTGGCATCGGGAGCAACTGCTTGCACGCGTGTTACCACTCCACTATGTCTCCCTGTCATGGCTTTTGTGCCATCAGTGCAGATATCAACACATCTTGACCACCAAAGTCCATTTGATTTCACAAAGCTGTGCAGTACTTTATAAATAACCTCTCATGTTGTCCTGGTTTCCAGTGGTTTGCAGAAGAGGATTTCTTCCTTAATTGACCACTTAACGTAATGGACATTTACCAGGAGCTATGCCAGGCCCGCCACTTCTGTTGACTCATCCAGTCTTAACACATATACAGTTGAAGTCGGAAGTTTACATGCACTTAGGTTGGAGTTATTAAAACTTGTTTTCCAACCACTCCACAAATGTATTGTTAACAAACTATAGTTTTGGCAAATCGGTTAGGACATCTACTTTGTGCATGACACAAGTAATTCTTCCAACAATTGTTTACAGACAGTTTATTTCACTAATAATTCACTGTATCACAATTCCAGTGGTTCAGAAGTTTACATACATTAAGTTTACTGTGCCTTTAAACAGCTTGGAAAATTCCAGAAAATTATGTCATGGCTTTAGAAGATTGAGAGGCTGAGAGGCTAATTGACATAATTTGAGTCAATTGGAGGTGTACCTGTGGATGTTTTTCAAGGCCTACCTTCAAAGTCAGTGCTTCTTTGCTTGCCATCATGGGAAAATCAAAAGAAATCAGCCAAGACCTCTGAAAAGAAATTGTAGACCTCCACATGTCTGGTTCATCCTTAGGAGCAATTTTCAAACGCCTGAAGGTATCACGTTCATCTGTACAAACAATAGTATGCAAGTATAAACACCATGGGACCATGCAGCCATCATACCACTCAGGAAGGAGACGCGTTCTGTCTCATAGAGATGAACTTACTTTGGTGTGAAAAGTGCAAATCAATCCAAGAACAACAGCAAAGGACCTTGTGAAGATGCTTTCCAGCCAAAGAACACCATCCCAACCATGAAGCATGGTGGTTGCAGCATCCTGTTGTGGGGGTGCTTTGCTGCAAGAGGGACTGGTACACTTCACAAAATAGAAGGCTTCATGAGGGAGGAAAATTATGTGGATATATTGAAACAACATCTCAAGACATCAGTCAGGAAGTTAAAGCTTGGTTGCAAATGGTTCTTCCAAATGGACAATGACCCCAAGCATACTTCCAAAGTTGTGGCAAAATGGCTTAAAGACAACAAAGTCAAGGTATTGGAGTGGCCATCACAAAGCCCTGACCTCAATCCTGTAGAAAATGTGTGGGCAGAACTGAAAAAGTGTGTGCGAGCAAGGAGGCCTACAAACCTGACTCAGTTACACCAGCTCTGTCAGGAGGAACTGGACACAATTCACCCAACTTATTGTGGGAAGCTTGTGGAAGGCTACCCGAATCGTTTGACAATTTAAAGGCAATGCTACCAATATACTTATTGAGTGTATGTAAACCTCTGACCCCTTGGGAATGTGATGAAAGAAATGAAAGCTGAAATAAATCATTCTCTACTATTATTTTGACATTTCACATTCTTAAAAAATAAAAGTGGTGATCCTAATTGACCTAAGATGGAATTTTTACTAGGATTAAATGTCAGGAATTGTGAAAAACTGAGTTTAAATGAATTTGCCTAAGGTGTATGTAAACTTCCGACTTCAGATGTAATTCACTGGCTTCGTTTCAAAACATCTCCTGCCATGTCACTGATGTGTCGTGAAACAGTGTTTTTTGAAGTCATTGTCTGTATAGTTTTTTTTTGTCCTTTTCCCCATGCGTTATACATGTCTTACTACTCTAAAGTAATGTCATGTTTTGTTTCTAAATGTCTGTGCAAGAGTGAAGGTTTCCTGTGAGAGACTAACAGTTAATGTGATTGGATGTTAATTATTTGACTAGGCTACCTGTATTTGACATTGTGTTGTTATTTCGCTGAACACTAGATGGTTTAATTTTATTTTGGCAGTGAAATGAGGCCTCTCAGGCGAGGAAAAAAACCTCACCCAAATGTATCCCCATTGAAAAATATAAATGTACTGTTTGAAAATGTGAAGATTTCAAAAATATATATAATATAATAATAACAATACTTAAAAACATTTCTTTATTTTTTAAAAATGTGAATCACATTTTTATTTGGTGTATCCCCGATGGTATTGCACGTACCTCTGGGAATACCGGCACTAGCAGATCGATGAGGAAAGCAATGATCTCACTGAAACAGACCATCTATCGTATTGTGATTCTTAATGTGCCTAAACTACAGAGCAGAGTGATGGAACTGACTTATCGTCCTGACATTGATTTTAACTGGAGATACTCCTCTCCTCTTCTCTCACACAAAGCGCCTTGTCGTGATAATTTGTAAGAGATAAGTAGTAACAAAAATCTTCTTTCCTTCCAGATTAACACAAGAATTGTGTGCATTCTTTTCTAAGGAACAGTTTTTTAATGTTGTTATTGTCTTCTTTTATTCATTTTTCTATCCACGTCAGGTGATGATGAGAGTTTTTGAAGAAGTAAATTGAGTGACCTGGATCCTCTCCCCCCATTTAAGAGTGGTCTGGCCTCAGGTCTCAGCCAGCCAGGAGCCTGGTCCTAAGGGAGCACCCTCCCTGTGTTTCCCTAATGAAGGACAGCATCTGGACCCTGGGCTGCTTTATGGCTGTATCAGGTGGAGCCAACATAGGAGGGGAGGAGGAGGAGAAGAAGGAGGAAGCAGGATGAGGTTGGAGGGTTGGTGGGGTTAGATGGAGCCCATAGGTTCATTTTATTCCTCTATTTTGAGGAGCAGCAGGAGAGAGATGAGGAGCAGGAGAGATGTTCATGTCTGCTGGCCGATTGCCTGAGGTGAGGTGCACTTCCAGGGCTGATGAATGGGATGGCTATATTGGTTAAATTGCCTCTGTCACACCACCAGAGGGAAAAGGGTATAAAAAAAGAGGACTGCGGTATTCTCCATCATTTACAAAGATGAATGATCTTTAAATTAATGGATTACAGTGAAAATAGGAAGACAGACATTTTGGATAGGAAATAATGAGTTTTGTGGCACATGAGACAGGTGTAACTAGCACAAAGGTGTTTATTTGCGATGAATACTAACTGCTGGACAGCCTGGATTTCCTGGATCATATTATCTAGAAATCACCGTTTACTTTCAGATTCAGTTTTTTGTATATGTAGGAAGTAATATAATAAATGAAAACTAGAATCGTAAATGTGTCCTAAGTGTTACAGTATGGACACAAGGCTATGTCACATAACTGTTGACCAGGGATGAATGTCATATGTGCATTGGACACCGAGAGATACAGCACAGCACCGTAAAGGAAAGGACAGGACAAGGTAAAACAAAGCTAAGTTATCTTTCATACTCTCTCTCCTCTCCGCAGTGAGATTCTTTTTTTAAAGGATCATTGTCTGTCTGGCTGAAGCCAGAGGGTAACAGCACTCTGGAGAGATAAGCCTGTGTGCCATCAGCAGGTTGCATGTGATAAGCATCTTGTCAGTGTCTGCAGGAACTTCCTGAGGAGGATACATGTTGTATTACAGAATGTTGGACAACCTCTGTTACCTGCAGATAAAGGCCCCATTCTATTCCTCCCATTCCGTCACACTGGCTGGCAGAAAAAGCACTTAGACAGTCTTTCAATTAAGCCTGTTATCATTTCTCACAGCTCGAATGCTAGAGCAGGAGACTGATATGCTGAACGTTTCTGCTGTACCATTTGTTATTGTACAGACTGTAGACACATAAGACATTCTTAGTATTTTCCATATCCAACATTATCGTGTTTTCAGTGCCTGGTAATGCAATATGCCCACAACACAGAGAGAAGACATACATTACCTTGTGTTTCCTCCTGCACCCCAGTTAGATGGAGATTCTCCAGGCTGTGTTAGTTAAGCATGAAATATGTTCCCATTAAATTGTTTCTCCGACAACCCAGCGGAGACATTTCATTTTCAAATACATATGAATTATGCCCCTAAATAGACTTCTGCTTTGAAGCCTTGGGCGAGATAGAAGGAGATGAGACTGGGCCAACTTCCTAGAGCCAGGAGTCAGTCATCAAACTCAAGGGTTCACTTCGGTTCACAAAGGGGGTCCTCCTTCACTGGTGAAAGCAGTCGATAGAGCGTCGCTCCTCGAACAAGAACAATCCCATTAAAATCTCCAGCTGTCGAGTGCATCTCTTTAACATTAGCTAACTGGGTTGTCATGGAAACAGTGGCTTGTTAGGGATGCTAATGCTCAGAAGCCTGCTGTTTTTAACACCAAGGGGTCTGTATGGCTCTATCTATTCACCCTGTTACATCCACCACCTACTGGATGTAGAATCCTGAAAATAGAGTAACCGGGGACACCAATTATGAAGATAAGATGGCATATAACTGTATAATAGATGACACATTGCAAAATAAGCCATGCAATGTGTCTCACCACAGATCTCTTCAGCATCTGTGATACAATCACCACAGGACACAAAGAACCTTAAATAAAGGTCCCTGTGGCGTAAAGCGAACGTGCCTACTCTACCGCACATGTTACCGGACTGCCTTGGATGATTTCGCCATCTCTTGGATAGCATGACTTGTAGGCGGATTCGACAAGCCCAGTGACTTGAAAATGTGTCATGACTGACAGATGGTATCGTGAGGATCAGGCACACATGCATCAGAGTCATATATCATCCATATATGGCTCTGACATGCATAACTTTTCTCCTGTTGCTTTTCCCTTAAGGCCACGCAAAGCTGCTGGTGAAGATGCATTTTTAGTTAGTTAGATGTCAAGGTGTGAAAATAGCACAGTTGAGTAACCGCAAGCAAATTCAAGGTGCTCTAATAGTGACGCAAGTTCTCACTCGTCATCCAGTACAACATGTGTGCGTGTTCATTCAACAATTCAGCCACTAGAATGCCTCCACCATTGCACAACTATTGCAACTTCAATCAACAAGATATTCCAAAAGCCACTTCCAAAATATCACTCAACAAGTAACAACTCCAACAGCTGTCTTTGGGAGAGGATGGAGCAAAGGTTATGGTACAGTGCCTTGCGAAAGTATTCGGCCCCCTTGAACTTTGCGACCTTTTGCCACATTTCAGGCTTCAAACATAAAAATATAAAACTGTATCATGAAGTGGAACGACATTTATTGGATATTTCAAACTTTTTTAACAAATCAAAAACTGAAAAATTGGGCGTGCAAAATTATTCAGCCCCTTTACTTTCAGTGCAGCAAACTCTATCCAGAAGTTCAGTGAGGATCTCTGAATGATCCAATGTTGACCTAAATGACTAATGATGATAAATACAATCCACCTGTGTGTAATCAAGTCTCCGTATAAATGCACCTGCACTGTGATAGTCTCAGAGGTCCGTTAAAAGCGCAGAGAGCATCATGAAGAACAAGGAACACACCAGGCAGGTCCGAGATACTGTTGTGAAGAAGTTTAAAGCGGGATTTGGATACAAAAAGATTTCCCAAGGTTTAAACATCCCAAGGAGCACTGTGCAAGTGATAATATTGATATGGAAGGAGTATCAGACCACTGCAAATCTACCAAGACCTGGCCGTCCCTCTAAACTTTCAGCTCATACAAGGAGAAGACTGATCAGAGATGCAGCCAAGAGGCCCATGATCACTCTGGATGAACTGCAGAGATCTACAGCTGAGGTGGGAGACTCTGTCCATAGGACAACAATCAGTCGTATATTGCACAAATCTGGCCTTTATGGAAGAGTGGCAAGAAGAAAGCCATTTCTTAAAGATATCCATAAAAAGTGTTGTTTAAAGTTTGCCACAAGCCACCTGGGAGACACACCAGACATGTGGAAGAAGGTGCTCTGGTCAGATGAAACCAAAATTGAACTTTTTGGCAACAATGCAAAACGTTATGTTTGGCGTAAAAGCAACACAGCTCATCACCCTGAACACACCATACCCACTGTCAAACATGGTGGTGGCAGCATCATGGTTTGGGCCTGATTTTCTTCAGCAGGGACAGGGAAGATGGTTAAAAATTGATGGGAAAATGGATGGAGCCAAATACAGGACCATTCTGGAAGAAAACCTGATGGAGTCTGCAAAAGACCTGAGACTGGGACGGAGATTTGTCTTCCAACAAGACAATGATCCAAAACATAAAGCAAAATCTACAATGGAATGGTTCAAAAATAAACATATCCAGGTGTTAGAATGGCCAAGTTAAAGTGCAGACCTGAATCCAATCAAGAATATGTGGAAAGAACTGAAAACTGCTGTTCACAAATGCTCTCCATCCAACCTCACTGAGCTCGAGCTGTTTTGCAAGGAGGAATGGGAAAAAACTTCAGTCTCTCGATGTGCAAAACTGATAGAGACATACCCCAAGCGACTTACAGCTGTAATCGCAGCAAAAGGTGGCGCTACAAAGTATTAACTTAAGGGGGCTGAATAATTTTGCACGCCCAATTTTTCAGTTTTTGATTTGTTAATTTTTTTGAAATATCCAATAAATGTCGTTCCACTTCATGATTGTGTCCCACTTGTTGTTGATTCTTCACAAAAAAATACAGTTTTATATGTTTATGTTTGAAGCCTGAAATGTGGCAAAAGGTCGCAAAGTTCAAGGGGGTCGAATACTTTCGCAAGGCACTGTAGATGTGGTGCTCGTGAGCATGTGCAGTGCAGCCTTTCTTTCTGAGGAGAAGGAAGCAGAGAGGATGGAGAGATTGCCTGCAGTGTTTCTACCCCTCCTCCCTGGTTCCTGACTGCTTTTAGGATGGATTGCTGCCTAGCTCGTGTCCCTGGATGGCCCCCACTGTGAGAGGAGAGGTGGAGGTTCTTCTTAACTCTACGGGATTGGTGTCCCCTCCACGGGGTGGTTGAGCTGATGTACGCTAATGTGAGTAGCATGAGGTTGTAAGTAACAGGAGCATTTTCAAGGACATAGACATATCTAACTGCACTGTCCAATTTGCAGTAGCTATTACAGTGAAATAATACCATGCTATTGTTTGAGGAGAGAGCACAGTTATGAACTTGAAAAGTTATTAATAAATCAATTAGGCACATTTGGGCAGTCTTAACACAACATGTTTAACAGATATGCAATGGTTCATTGGATCAGCCTAAAACTTTGCACATACACTACTGCCATCTAGTGGCCAAAATCTAAATTGGTTTGGGCCGGAATGATACATTATGGCCTTTCTCTTGCATTTCAATGGTGATGGTACAAAAAAAACACTTTTTTTTCCTTTGTATTATCTTTTACCAGATCTAATGTGTTATATTCTCCTACATTAATTTAACATTTCCATAAACTTCAAAGTGTTTCCTTTCAAATGGTATAAATAATATGCATATCCTTGCTTCGGGTCCTGAGCTACTTGCAGTTAGATTTGGGTATGACATTTTAGGCTAAAATTTAAAAAAGGGGCATATCTTTAAAGGTATCTATACTTTGACTAGTATGAAAATTGTGTACTTTTTCCACCACTGGTGATTTACAACTTGTCCAATGGCTGATGAGCACCGATACGTTTTATCTAAAATATCTCATCATTATTTCTCTTGACAAGGATTAAAAAGTATTTGCCAGTAAATTTTTGACTTGATTCATGATGATGACTGCTTGCTAAGATTTTGAAAGTATGATGTTGACATGATCAATCCAATCAAAGCTACTGTAGATATAATGTGATTTGACATTGTTATCTGTGGCCAATTACCTTTTGCCTTCTTGGATGGGCACTTCTAATGTAATTCTATGGCAGCACCCAAGGGGCTAGAATTTTCGAAGTCTCCCCGTAGACTTGGCGGTGACGTAGTGTCCCCATGAGTGATAGAACACTGAGCCAATCAGGGTGAAATGCTCCATCTTTTCTGCTGGCTTGCCCCACCACCACAGAAAGCACTGAGCTAGGATGAAACACCTGCATTTTGGAGCTCCCTTACTCAAGAAAACAAAAAAGAGACCATGTTTGTATGCAGCTTTATTAACTCAATGATATATATTTTTTTACATTGTTTGCAAACTGATATGTGACACGTATTAATGCCAAAATAACATGCAAAACAGGCACGACCCAAAAAATGTGGGGCTCAATGCCCTGAATGACAGGTCGCCACTGGGTATAGATACATGTTCTCAGTGATCCACTGCATTTTGAGGTATAGATGAGGCTAAACGCTGTATCTACCTATGAGAGCACTTTGCTTTGTGTCCAAACAGGCAGGCAGGCAGACGAGAGAGAGGAGAGGCCAGCTCTGACACTAAATCACCTCAGCACCCACAGGGCTCTGTCGGAAGACAGATGAACTGCCAATCCTCGGACGGCAGAGGCAGGAATTAGCCCGCACTCAGCTAATTATACAAATCACTATGAGCGGGTCATTAAATATGGGATAAATCTAACATCATGTGCGTTACTGTGTCATCCATCAGGCCCCTGCCATCCCCTCTCCCTTCAGCAGGGTGGAACTCATGCAGATCCATCAGCCCAATGCATTGGAAACCATAGATTGTCCCATTTCACAACAATGGGGGAGGATGGGTTTTATAAGATGGCAGGGATGCCCTTAGTTCGTAGAGTTTGATACATTGTGAGTTAAGCAGTAAATAATGGCCAGTAGCAGGCATTGAATGGATGTAGCTCGCTCACTCACTAGCAGCCCACTTAATAGAAAGTTACTCAAGTAAAAGGGAAAGTCAGCCAGTAAATGAGGAGGAGCACACTCCAACACACTCCAACACACTCCAACACTCAGACATTCAGACATTATTAACAGAAGATGCATTTTTGTTTAGTGGGTCCGCCAGACGAGAGGCAGTAGGGATGACCACGTGTTTGCTTGATAAGTGTGTGAATCTGATAATGTTCCTGTCCTGCTAAGCATTCAAAATATAATGAGTACTTTTGGTTGTCAGGGAAAATGTATGGTGTAAAAAGTATAATATATTCTTTAGTAATGTAGTGAAGTAAAAGTCAACAGTATAAATAGTAAAGTAAAGTACAGATACAGTGGGGAGAACAAGTATTTGATACACTGCCAATTTTGCAGGTTTTCCTACTTACAAAGCATGTAGAGGTCTGTAATTTTTATCATAGGTACACTTCAACTGTGAGAGACGGAATCTAAATCAAAAATCCAGAAAATCACATTGTATGATTTTTAAGTAATTCATTTACATTTTATTGCATGACATAAGTATTTGATACATCAGAAAAGCAGAACATAATATTTGGTACAGAAACCTTTGTTTGCAATTACAGAGATCACACGTTTCCTTTAGTTCTTGACCAGGTTTGCACACACTGCAGCAGGGATTTTGGCCCACTCCTCCACACAGACCTTCTCCAGATCCTTCAGGTTTCGACGCTGTCACTGGGCAATATGGACTTTCAGCTCCCTCCGAAGATTTTCTATTGGGTTCAGGTCTGGAGACTGGCCAGGCCACTCCAGGACCTTGAGATGCTTCTTACGGAGCCACTCCTTGGTTGCCCTGGCTGTGTGTTTTGGGTCATTGTCATGCTGGAAGACCCAGCCACGACCCATCTTCAATGCTCTTACTGAGGGAAGGAGGTTGTTGGCCAAGATCTTGCGATACATGGCCCCATCCATCCTCCCCTCAATACGGTGCAGTCGTCCTGTCCCCTTTGCAGAAAAGCATCCCCAAAGAATGATGTTTCCACCTCCATGCTTCATGGTTGGGATGGTGTTCTTGGGGTTGTACTCATCCTTCTTCTTCCTCCAAACACGGTGAGTGGAGTTTAGACCAAAAAGCTCTATTTTTGTCTCATCAGACCACATGACCTTCTCACATTCCTCCTCTGGATCATCCAGATGGTCATTGGCAAACTTCAGATGGGCCTGGACATGCGCTGGCTTGAGCAGGAGGACCTTGCGTGCGCTGCGGGATTTTAATCCATGACGGCGTAGTGTGTTACTAATGGTTTTCTTTGAGACTGTGGTCCCAGATCTCTTCAGGTCATTGACCAGGTCCTGCCGTGTAGTTCCGGGCTGATCCCTCTCCTTCCTCATGATCATTGATGCCCCACGAGGTTGTCATTGTCTGCTTATATGCCCCCTTTATTTGTCCTACGGTTCTTACTTTGTGTACAGGGAGAACACTAAAAACGACCCATGTTCTGAATTCTGTCGCTGTACATTTCAAAAGCGCTGAACAAATAGTTATATTGACTACGTCCGTCCTAGCTCGCTCATTAATGTCTTTATCAAAATTACAGATTGCCTCCTATCTGATTGTCGTCCCATTATGCCATATTTTGTAAATCTCAATTGTCAGCAGAAACCACATTTGTTTAAGCAAGTCAGCAATATCAGCTAAGTTTTTTTAAAGGCAGTAACTGAGGCAGAATGAACTGTTTCGCTGTCAGACAAGGCTCCGCTTATAGCCAGGTGTAGCAGTGGTAATATAATTTCACAAGGCGAGACCTAGATGCAGACACCGGAGGCAGATGGTTGGAGTCTAAGATGTTTAATAATCCAAAAAGGAGTAGGCAAGAGAATGGTCGTGGACAGGCAAATGGTCAAAACCAGTTCAGAGTCCAGGAGGTCCAGAGTGGCAGACAGGCTCGTGGTCAAGGCAGGCAGAATGGTCAGGCAGGCGGGCACAGAGTCCAGAAACAGGCAAGGGTCAAAACTGGGAGCATAGGCAGGAGAATGGGAAGAAACGCTGGTTGACTTGGAACATACAAGACGAACTGGCACAGAGAGACAGGAAACAGGGATAAATACACTGGGGAAAACAAGCAACACCTGGAGGGGGTGGAGACAATAACAAGGACAGGTGAAACAGATCAGGGTGTGACAGGTAAGGTGTTGGGACTCTGCTGTTGGGACTTATGTAAGACCCTAACAGTTTGTGGGCACCGTTTGTCACCGTTATAGTGCAATTCATGTATTGTTTAGAGTTGTGTGATGTAGTTGCTTTGCTGGCATGTGTCCCACATTTTTTTTCCCACCACCAAGATTTACATGCTAAAATCATCACTCTCTATACAGGACCCACTGGGTCTATGTCAGTTTATGTTACTCTGTGGTTTGATCTTTGACATCCAAACAGACAGAACCAGACAGGGCGTTGAGTGGTTAGATCGTTGGGCCCGTAACAAAAAGGTTGTTAGGTTGAATACCTGAGCCGACAAGATGAAAAACCTGTCGATGTGCCCTTGTGTGATGTGTGACAATAAAACATTATCATATTTCTTTTTAATTACCACCTGACAGATCCAGCTTGTTGCCCACTATGGCTTGGTCGTTGATGTCTCACATCCTGGGTCGTGCCCACTCTGACTGCTACCATTCCATCCATGATTCATCTGGAACTCGTTGCTATTCCATCAAGAGCAGAGCAGGCCTGCTGGATATCTGGTGCTCAAAGCCCTGCACAACTGTTGCCTATGAGGAACAAGGACTTCTCTATGTCGTGGAGAGGCGTGAGACGTGAGGGGTGTGTGGACAACATGCCTCAGTCATGTGTGTGCCCACCATCCCGCTGCCACCATGGCCTCCCTCTTGGCGTGGCAAGAAGTTGGAAGAGCAGTCTAATGACTCGCCCCCCCCCCCCCCCCCCGCAGGTTTTGTTAATGACCAGTTCCTTCTTAAGTAGGCTATCTATATGCAAAGTCTGTCCTAATGGATTTCCACATTATTTATGGCTAATGTATTAATGTGCTGCACTGATGAGGAGATAGTGCCACTGACACCACCATGCTGAATGACTGGTGTAGACAGAGAGGTACAGAGGTGACTGGCTGTACATGTGTAACAGAGATATAGGAAACCAGTTAGCGGACGTAGTAAAGTACTGTAGTAACTCTCTTTAAAACGTGCTGTAATCCCATCCTGGATATGGCTTTCTCTCTGATGCTGTTTTCAGCCATGACTTTACTGCACACACAGTGTCGTTAATGCAGGTCGCTGTCAGCTCTTTCACCTTGAGGTTGCCCTCTGGACGCAGCATATGTCCCCCTGAAAGTAGAGCATGGTTGTGGTGAGTGGAGCACCTACAGTAAGAGCTTCCACTATGCAGCTTTCCCTCTCTCTCCTCCATCACATAGAGAACCTGATCCACTGGCCATGCACTCCATTTCCTGTCATGACCCATTTGGGCCATCAGTGGATGGATGTGTGTGTGTGTGTGTTCGTACGTGCGTGCGTGCGTGCCTGCGTGGACTGGGGGACAGTCTCACACACACACACAGGAATGAATGGTAGTGGGAGGCACAGACAGTGAAAGCAGCTCTATAGCTCTATCTAGATGACACTGATTATTAACCATGCTTCCACCATCCTGCACCCCTCCCCTCTCTCTCAGACCTGATATGTGGGGAGAAGCGGTGAACAGAGATAAACGTATCCTGCTCCAGATTCGATTACAGCCATATTGTTTCATCTCCCCATTAAGTGTATTTGATTTCCAGGGGGTAGGGTACAGGGTGGGCCTGGGATGCGCTGTGGCAGCGATGGGGGCTAGGGGGCACCTCCATTGGGCAGCAGTTATGCCTGGGAAGAGTGGTGAAGTGGGGAATGCTTACAAAATTACAGAGGGGACTTTGTTAAACCTCATTTGTGGAAGAGGTTCCAGTGTAATGCTCAGAGAGTACTATTAATTCCGTGACCTGGCCTGTCGAGATAGGAGGATTACACCACCTAGGATGACAGTGACACACCACGGACAGAGAGGCTTTTTAGGATCGGCCCACTTATTAGGAAAATACATTCCCTCCACAGTCCTCTGATGGTTGAGGTTAAGAGGGTCACTGTTTGGGTGTTAAGTGAAAATAGTACAGTACATGTAGGGAAACCCACCTATCACATGTAGATGGTACAGTGCCTTCAGAAAGTATTCATACCCCTGGACTTTTTCCACATTTTGTTGTGTTATAGCCTGAATTTAAAATGAATTGAATTGAGATTTCTGTCACTGGTCTACACACAATACCCCATAATGTCAAATTGGAATGATGTTTTATGAAATTTGTACAGATTAAAGGAAAAAATGAAAAGCTGAAATGTCTTGAGTCAAATAGGTATTCAACCCCTTTGTTATGGCAAGCCTAAAGTTCAGGAGTATTGTCTTAATAAGTCACATAATAAGTAGCATGGACTCAATCTATGTGCAATAACGTAGTTTAAAATAATTTTTGAATGACTACCTCATCTCCGTTCCCCACACATACAGATAATTGTAAGGTCCTTCAGACGAGCAGTGAATTTCAAACACAGACTCAACCACAAAGACCAGGGAGGTTTTCCAATGCCTCGCAAAGCCGGGCACCTATTGGTAGATGGGTAAAAATGTCAAAAATCTGACATTGAATATCCCTTTTAGCATGGTGAAGTTATTAATTACACTTTGGTTGGTGTATCAATGCACCCAGTCACAATAAAGATACAGGCGTCCGTTGTAACCAAGTTGCCGGAGAGGAAGGAAACCGCTCAGGGATTTCACCATGCGGCCAATGGTGATTTTAAAACAGTTACAGAGTTTAATGGCTGTGGAAAACTGAGGATGGATCAACAACACTGTAGTCACTCCACAATAACAACCTATCTGACAGAGTGAAAAGAAGGAAGCCTGTACAGAAGTAAAATATTATAAAACATGCATCATGTTTGCCACAAGGTACTAAAGTAATACTGCTAAAAAGAATTGAACAAAATGAAAACAGACTCATTCTGGGCATCACTCAGGTTTTCATGTTCAATTTACTCAGCATCAAACAGACAAACTAGCAATATGCACTATCTTGTCAGTCATAAATGACCTTCTCTGTAATGGGAAGCTGGAGGGCGTTTTATGATTGATCTTTAAATACCTTGAGCAGGTCTCTTTCAGAGAGACATTTTGTTTCAGAGTTTACATTGTGGAGTATGGGAGGAAAAAATAAAACATTGATTTGTTGTCAAATAGAATGAAGCATCATCAGACCTTTCAATCAGCTATATTTCAGGTGTCAGTTTGCATCATTGGGTCTGTGGAGTGTGTGTTCAGTGGAGAGAAATGATTTTGAATAAATAAGGGCTATGGGACACACACACACACACACACACTGACGAGACGATGGGCAGCTCTGGTTGGCCAAACACAGGGCTCAAAGAGTGATGACTGGACACAGCCCCACCAGCGCCGGATGCACGCACAGGAAAATGGGTGGGAGTGTGTGTGAAAAGATCTATTAGTAGTTGTTTGTGTGGCCTGGCTTCACACGCTAACAACAAACATGGGTTCTTCATGTGAGAAGTGAGTGTATGTGCATGCAAGTTACATGGCGTGTATCATGTATGCCTTTGTGAGAGGGTGAGAAAAGGAAACTGTTTGTGTTGTGTAGACCAATCTCCCAGCGTTGCATTGTATATATATATGTGTGTGTGTGTGTGTGTGTGTGTGTGTGTGTGTGTGTGTGTGCGTGTGCGTGTGCGTGTGCGTGTGCGTGTGCGTGTGCGTGTGCGTGTGTGTGTGTGTGTGTGTGCGTGTGTGTGTGTGTGTGTGTGTGTGTGTGTGTGTGTGTGTGCGTGTGTGGGCATGTCTGCTAGTTAAAGATTGATGATTAACAGAGAGCTCTCCCTCTCCTGGTGCAAAGGAGTGACCACTGCTATGTGTCCTCCCTCAGGTAGGCAGGGAGAGAGCAGAGAGGAGTGGGAGACAGGCCTATAGAGTAGAGCAGCAGAGGAAGATGGAGAGGGCCCTACCCTGTCTTTGGGATGGTGAGATGACTTTGCGGCCCAGTAATTACAGGAGACAGAGGGAAGCATACCTATACATGTCATTTAACAAGGGTGTCAGATTATCGAACCCCAGATAATTGCTACCTTATTCATTTTAGAATAGGTAGGCAGAGCTAATTACACTGCGCTTATGTGAAGAAGAGTGACGCTGTCCTCTGATTTTGCTTATGACATCATGCATGCAAGCTGATTTATATGTTCTGAATGGGCTTTTACACCAGATGAAAAACCTGATGCCCTGACTGTTTAGTCAATTGCCAATTTCAAAGAGTCACATTTATGAGATTGCTAATAAAAAAGGAAGGACTTAATAAATAAAAAAAGAAAAGGGTACAGAAGGCTGTGATGAATATACTGTATATCATTATTGATAGGCCCTGTCAAAGCATGCATTACATCACTCGTTATCCACTGGGTTGGCCATTATTCCACTGGACTGAATCAATGCAATGAAAGTCCTTTGTATGCCCTGCTTCCATTTGATATTGGTCAGTCCTCAGTAATACTGCATCACTTGTCTTGTTATAATGGGGAAATGTAACGTTTTGTGTTTAATTCATACTGTATGTCATTCTCTGCATCTATTATCCCTGTGGAAGCTGAGCCTCTGTTCTGTTCATATCTTCCCCTTGTCCCACTTTGTTGTGTGACATGACACAATAACAATCTCTCAGAGCAGCCTGTGAGGATAATGACATTTCTATTTCCCCACCAGAAGAGCAGGAGTCAGATAAGGCATATTGGTGTTAGTATGATTTGATGGCTGTCTGGAGTGGCTCGTAATGAGACCGAAGCAGTCAAGGGGCGTGGATCCGTAATGGAGATCTGTGTGGGGACAATGGGAGGTAGTTGCACGGCACACAGGGGAAAAAGCAGGAAGCTACCTCTCAGTCTAGCCCAATGTCACCACTATCCTGGGCTCATAACTTTCAGTGCCACCATCTCCCTGTAGTCAGGAGGATGATAAAATTGATTGCCCTCCTTGCAATATAATGGTAACAGTCACTATGGGAATCAATTTGCTGCAGAACATCCAACTCGCCATGGTCCAAAATTGATTATAAAACAGCAACCTGCTGACCTGTTGGTAATGGCTGGGTGTGCTTGCCTGGGTAGAAATGCTGACTCTGGAGGATAAGATGGTTAAAACTATTAGGAGAACTGGCCACTGAATGACAAAAACCTTACATTCGCTCAACTAAATCAAGTGTTGACCCTTTTTTTTAGCTGATAAGCTTTGACACTGCTTATATTTCATACGGGTACTAGCATGCTAACCAGATCAATACAAAGTAACTTATTTACATTGTTCCGGTGGTTGCTTGAAAGAATGGAAGAGGTTGGAGGATGGAGGTTGGAATAGGTTAGGGTCACTGAATGGGTCTACTCAACATGCAGAACATCTGTATGTAACAGCCCACAGTGACACAGTCAGGTGGATGCTGTCTGCAAACACATGCTGTACATGCAGGTGCAGTTACTGTTCCTCCACCTGCCTAATATATTCTGTAAGACTTGTCTTCTTCACAGAGAAGAAACAAGGACACAGAGCCACACTCTTAGAAAAACGGTGCTATCCAGCAGCATACCACCCTGCAGCCCACTGCTGGCTTGCCTTTGAAGCTAGGCTAAGCTGCGTTGGTTCTGGTCGGTCCCGAGATGGAAATCCAGACGCTGCCGGAAGTGGTGTTGGAGGGCCAGTAGGAGGCAGTCTTTCCTCTGGTCGAAAAATATATATAAAAATTCCCTAGGCAGTGATTGGGACATTGCCCTGTGTAGGTTTCCGTCATTCGGATGGGATGTTACACGGATGTCCTGACTCTGTGGTCACTAAAGCTCCCATGGCACTTGTTGTAAGAGTAGGGGTGTTAACCCTGGTTTCCTGGCTAATTCCTGGCAGGGTTGCCTAGTGGTTAGAGCGTTGGACTGGTAACCGGAAGGTTGCGAGTTCAAACCCCCGAGCTGACAAGTTACAAATCTGTCATTCTGCCCCTGAACAGGCAGTTAACCCACTGTTCCCAGGCCGTCATTGAAAATAAGAATGTGTTCTTAACTGACTTGCCTGGTTAAATAAAGGTAAAATAAAAAATTTAATAAAAAATAAAAATCTGTCCCTCATACTGTCATGGCCACCAAATCATACCCAGCTTCCAATTTGCTCATTCATCCCTCCTCCTCTCCCCTGTAACTATTCCCCAGGTTGTTGCTGTAAATGAGAATGTGTTCTCAGTCAACTTACCTGGAAAAATAAGGGTTTAAAAAAAGGGTTATTCTGCTGTCCCTATATGAGAACTTTTTGGTTCCATGTAGAACCCTTTCCACAGAGGGTTCTACAGTTTAAATCGGAAGTTTACATACACCTTAGCCAAATACATTTAAACTCAGTTTTTCACAACTCCTGACATTTAATCCTAGTAGAAATTCCCTATCTTCAGTCAGTTAGGATCACCACTTTATTTTAAGAATATGAAATGTCAGAATAATAGTAGAGGGAATGATTTATTTTAGCTTTTATTTCTTTCATCATACACTCAATGAGTATTTGGTAGAGTTGCCTTTAAATTGATTAATTTGGGTCAAACGTTTTTGATAGCTTCCCACAATAAGTTGGGTGAATTTTGGCCCATTCCTCCTGACAGAGCTGGTGTAACTGAGTCAGGTTTGTAGGCTTCCTTGCTCGCACAAGCTTTTTCAGTTCTGCTCACAAATTTTCTATAGGATTGAAGTCAGGGCTTTGTGATGGCCACTTCAATACCTTGACTTTGTTGTCCTTAAGCCATTTTGCCACAACTTTGGAAGTATGCTTGGGGTCATTGTCCATTTGGAAGACCCATTTGCGACCAAGCTTTAACTTCCTGACCAATGTCTTGAGATGTTGCTTCAATATATCCACATAATTCTCCTCCCTCATGATGCCATCTATTTTGTGAAGTGCACCAGTCCCTCCTGCAGCAAAGCACCCCCACAACATGATGTGTTCTTCAGCTTGCAAGCCCCCCCCCTTTTTCCTCCAACATAACAATGGTCAAACAGTTCTGTTTTTGTTTCATCAGACCAGAGGACATTTCTCCAAAAAGTACGATCTTTGTCCCCATGTGCAGTTGCAAACCGTAGTCTGGCTTTTTTATGGGGTTTTTGGAGCAGTGGCTTCTTCCTTGCTCAGCGTCCTTTCAGGTTATGTCAATATAGGACTAGTTTTACTGTGGATATAGATACTTTTGTACCTGTTTCCTCCAGCATCTTCACAAGGCCCTTTGCTGTTGTTCTGGGATTGATTTGCACTTTTTCCACCAAAGTAAGTCCATCTCTAGGAGACAGAATGTGTCTCCTTCCTGAGCGGTATGACAGTTGCGTGGTCCCATGGTGTTTATACTTGCGTACTATTGTTTGTACAGATGAACGTGGTACCTTCAGATGTTTGGAATTTGCTCCCAAGGACGAACCAGACTTGTGGAGATCTTGGATGATTCCTTTTGATTTTCCCATGATGCCAAGCAGAGAGGCACTGAGTTTGAAGGTAGGCCTTGAAATACATCCACAGGTACACCTCCAACTGACTCAAATTATGTCAATTAGCCTATCAGAATCTTCTAAATCTTCTAAAGAAATTTGTGGAGTGGTTGAAAAACAAGGTTTAATGACTTCAACCTAAGTGTATGTAAACCTCCGACTTCAGCTGTATGTGGAACCCAAAAGTGTTCTACCCGGCACCAAAAACGGTTCTGCTATGGAGAAAGCCACAGAGACCCCTTTGGAACCCTTTTTTTCTAAGAGTGAGGTTGCCAACACCAGATCTGAGACATACAAGCTGTGTGTCTAGCTCAGCCCTGGTGCCAGACCCCCTGTGATTCTTCCCTATGTGCTTACAGAGACCAAAGAGAGACCAGTTCAAACAGAGGGATATGCCTCATATGAAGGGCTTAGCCAGAATGTCATCTTTCTCCATTCACACACCTGTCAGGTACAAACAGTCTACAGTCATCTATTTCGGGATTTATTCCATGTATTTTTCATAGTAAGGGAATATAATATTCTTATTTTCCTCCTGGCTCCGCTGGCTGTGCCTCCCACCTCAGCTCTCTTTCATACCCCCCTTCCCCCAGGACACAGAGATGTCCAGAGTACAGCAGGTGTCTGCTCTTCTGACTGCACCACACCACACCACCAACTGGACGTGAATGTGTGTGTGTGTGTGTATGTGCGTGCATGCGTGCAAACCTCCAACCAACAGCGCCTCGGAGTTGTCTAAGCAAAGGGAGGGGAGGAGAGGAGGGAAAGAGGGGGTGAGCGAGGAAACAGAGTGATATAGGAGGGGAGATGGGAATGTCTGTGGAGAAGGTCATGCAATAAAACACGTCTGCCTGCATTTAGACACCACTCTGCACACCACGTTTCAAATGCCACAGACCAGAACTATCATGAGCAGGCAATACAATGAGGAGTCACACAGAGGGACCAGCTGGCCCACGTGGTCTTGGGTGAGAGAGATACCAAACTAGACATGTCTCTAATGCCTGCCCTGTGATGTCTCATACTTACAATGCATACCACCCAAACACAGTGTGAATCTAATGTGAGTGTCTCCTTTCGAGCTGGAAACAGTACATTGTCTATGTTTCTTATGAAACTGTGTTAACATTATCACTCACTTTGCTTAAAGACCTCCTCCTCAAATATATATTGTCTGTTGAAATGAGGAGGCATATAAAGCCCTGTGTCCATGTGTCCTTGGCTGTCTGTACTGGAGTGTGGTGGTCTGTGAGGTATGAGGTGGAGTGTTACAGAACAGGAGGCTTGTGTCAGCTTCACTTACCTCCCATCACCATGTCATGTTTTGTCATTAATTATCATGTCTTGTCCCCGTGCTTCCCCTTCTATTCGTTTCCCTCTGCTGGTCTTATTAGGTTCTTTCCCTCTTTCTATCCCTCTCTCTCCCCCTCCCTCTCTCACTCTCTCGCTCTCTCTTCTCTCTATCGTTCCGTTCCTGCTCCCAGCTGTTCCTATTCCCCTAATCAATCATTTAGTCTTCCCACACCTGTTCCCGATCCTTTTCCCTGATTAGAGTCCCTATTTCTCTCCTTGTTTTCCGTTCCTGCCCCGTCGGATCCTCATCTATAATTCACCGTGCTGTGTCTATGTTTTGCCCTGTCGTGTCGTGTTTCCCTCAGATGCTGCGTGGTGAGCAGGTGTCTGAGTCTGCTAGGTTCAAGTGCCTTCCCGAGGCAACCTGCAGTTCTCGATCAAGTCTCCTGTCAGTTCTCGTCTTTACGAGTAGTATTATGCTTTTTGTTTTGTAAGGTTTCTTACTGGATTAAAAACTCTGTTTTCGCCAAGTCGCTTTTGGGTCCTCATTCACCTGCATAACAGAAGGATCCGACCAAGGAATGGACCCAGCGACTACAGAGGCTCGTAACACTGCCGTCGAGATCCAAGGAGCCATGCTCGGCAGACACGAGCAGGAATTGTCTGCTGCTCGCCATGCCGTGGAGAACCTGGCCGCTCAGGTTTCCGACCTCTCTGGACAGTTCCAGAGTCTTCGTCTCGTGCCACCTGTTACTTCCTGGCCTGCCGAGCCTCCAGAACCTAGGGTTAATAACCCACCTTGCTACTCCGGGCAGCCCACTGAGTGCCGCTCCTTTCTCACCCAGTGTGAGATTGTGTTCTCTCTCCAACCCAACACATACTCTAGAGAGAGAGCTCGGGTTGCTTACGTCATTTCACTCCTTACTGGCCGGGCCCGAGAGTGGGGCACAGCTATCTGGGAGGCAAGGGCTGATTGTTCTAACAATTACCAGAACTTTAAAGAGGAGATGATTCGGGTTTTTGACCGTTCAGTTTTTGGTGGGGAGGCTTCTAGGGCCCTGGCTTCCCTATGCCAAGGTGATCGATCCATAACGGATTACTCTATAGAGTTTCGTACTCTTGCTGCCTCTAGTGACTGGAACGAGCCGGCGCTGCTCGCTCGTTTTCTGGAGGGACTCCACACAGTGGTCAAAGATGAGATTCTCTCTCGGGAGGTTCCTTCCAGTGTGGACTCTTTGATTGCTCTCGCCATCCGCATAGAACGACGGGTAGATCTTCGTCACCAGGCTCGTGGAAGAGAGTTCGCATCAACGGTGTTTCCCTGCTCCGCATCGCAACCATCTCCCTCCTCTGGCTCTGAGACTGAGCCCATGCAGCTGGGAGGGATTCGCATCTCGACTAAGGAGAGGGAACGGAGGATCACCAACCGCCTGTGCCTCTATTGCGGATTTGATGGACATTTTGTTAATTCATGTCCAGTAAGAGGCCAGAGCCCATCAGTAAGCGGAGGGCTACTGGTGAGCGCTACTACTCAGGTCTCTTCATCTAGATCCTGTACTACTATGTCGGTCCATCTACGCTGGACCGGTTCGGGTGCTACATGCAGTGCCTTGATTGACTCTGGGGCTGAGGGTTGTTTCATGGACGAAGCATGGGTTCGGAAACATAACATTCCTTTCAGAGAGTTAGACAAGCCTACGCCCATGTTTGCCTTAGATGGTAGTCATCTTCCCAGTATCAGATTTGAGACACTACCTTTAACTCTCACAGTATCTGGTAACCACAGTGAGACTATTTCTTTTTGATTTTTCGTTCACCTTTCACACCTGTTGTTTTGGGTCATCCCTGGCTAGTATGTCATAATCCTTCTATTAATTGGTCTTGTAATTCTATCCTATCCTGGAACGTATCTTGTCATGTGAAGTGCTTAATGTCTGCCATCCCTCCCATTTCTTCTGTCCCCACTTCTCAGGAGGAACCTGGCGATTTGACAGGAGTGCCGGAGGAGTATCATGATCTGCGCACGGTCTTCAGTCGGTCCCGAGCCAACTCCCTTCCTCCTCACCGGTCGTATGATTGTAGTATTGATCTCCTTCCGGGGACCACTCCTCCTCGGGGTAGACTATACTCTCTGTCGGCTCCCGAACGTAAGGCTCTCGAGGATTATTTATCTGTGTCTCTTGACGCCGGTACCATAGTGCCTTCTTCCTCTCCGGCCGGGGCGGGGTTCTTTTTGTTAAGAAGAAGGACGGTACTCTGCGCCCCTGCGTGGATTATCGAGGGCTGAATGACATAACGGTTAAGAATCGTTATCCGCTTCCCCTTATGTCATCAGCCTTCGAGATTCTGCAGGGAGCCAGGTGCTTTACTAAGTTGGACCTTCGTAACGCTTACCATCTCGTGCGCATCAGAGAGGGGGACGAGTGGAAAACGGCGTTTAACACTCCGTTAGGGCATTTTGAGTACCGGGTTCTGCCGTTTGGTCTCGCCAATGCGCCAGCTGTTTTTCAGGCATTAGTTAATGATGTTCTGAGAGACATGCTGAACATCTTTGTTTTTGTCTATCTTGACGATATCCTGATTTTTTCACCGTCACTCGAGATTCATGTTCAGCACGTTCGACGTGTTCTACAGCGCCTTTTAGAGAATTGTCTCTACGTAAAGGCTGAGAAGTGCTCTTTTCATGTCTCCTCCGTTACTTTTCTCGGTTCCGTTATTTCCGCTGAAGGCATTCAGATGGATTCCGCTAAGGTCCAAGCTGTCAGTGATTGGCCCGTTCCAAGGTCACGTGTCGAGTTGCAGCGTTTTTAGGTTTCGCTAATTTCTATCGGCGTTTCATTCGTAATTTCGGTCAAGTTGCTGCCCCTCTCACAGCTCTTACTTCTGTCAAGACGTGTTTTAAGTGGTCCGGTTCCGCCCAGGGAGCTTTTGATCTTCTAAAAGAACGTTTTACGTCCGCTCCTATCCTCGTTACTCCTGACGTCACTAGACAATTCATTGTCGAGGTTGGCCTTCAGAGGTAGGCGTGGGAGCCATTCTATCCCAGCGCTTCCAGTCTGACGATAAGGTTCATCCTTGCGCTTATTTTCTCATCGCCTGTCGCCATCTGGCGCAACTATGATGTGGGTAACCGTGAACTGCTCGCCATCCGCTTAGCCCTAGGCGAATGGCGACAGTGGTTGGAGGGCGACCGTTCCTTTTGTCGTTTGGACAGACCATAAGAACCTTGAGTACATCCGTTCTGCCAAACGACTTAATGCCCGTCAAGCTCGTTGGGCGTTGTTTTCACTCGTTTCGAGTTTGTGATTTCTTACCGTCCGGGTAGCAAGAACACCAAGCCTGATGCCTTATCCCGTCTGTTTAGTTCTTCTGTGGCTTCTACTGATCCCGAGGGGATTCTTCCTTATGGGCGTGTTGTCGGGTTGACAGTCTGGGGAATTGAAAGACAGGTTAAGCAAGCACTCACGCACACTGCGTCGCCGCGCGCTTGTCCTAGTAACCTCCTTTTCGTTCCTGTTTCCACTCGTCTGGCTGTTCTTCAGTGGGCTCACTCTGCCAAGTTAGCTGGTCATCCCGGTGTTCGAGGCACTCTTGCGTCTATTCGCCAGCGCTTTTGGTGGCCGACTCAGGAGCGTGACACGCGCCGTTTCGTGGCTGCTTGTTCGGACTGCGCGCAGACTAAGTCGGGTAACTCTCCTCCTGCCGGTCGTCTCAGACCGCTCCCCATTCCTTCTCGACCATGGTCTCACATCGCCCTAGACTTCATTACCGGTCTGCCTTTGTCTGCGGGAAGACTGTGATTCTTACGGTTGTCGATAGGTTCTCTAAGGCGGCACATTTCATTCCCCTCGCTAAACTTCCTTCCGCTAAGGAGACGGCACAAATCATTATCGAGAATGTGTTCAGAATTCATGGCCTCCCGTTAGACGCCGTTTCAGACAGAGGCCCGCAATTCACGTCACAGTTTTGGAGGGAGTTCTGTCGTTTGATTGGTGCGTCCGTCAGTCTCTCTTCCGGGTTTCATCCTCAGTCTAACGGTCAAGCAGAGAGGGCCAATCAGACGATTGGTCGCATACTACGCAGCCTTTCTTTCAGAAACCCTGCGTCTTGGGCAGAACAGCTCCCCTGGGCAGAATACGCTCACAACTCGCTTCCTTCGTCTTCTACCGGGTTATCTCCGTTTCAGAGTAGTCTGGGTTACCAGCCTCCTCTGTTCTCATCCCAGCTTGCCGAGTCCAGCGTTCCCTCCGCTCAAGCGTTTGTCCAACGTTGTGAGCGCACCTGGAGGAGGGTGAGGTCTGCACTTTGCCGCTACAGGGCACAGACTGTGAGAGCCGCCAATAAACGCAGGATTAAGAGTCCAAGGTATTGTTGCGGCCAGAGAGTGTGGCTTTCCACTCGCAACCTTCCTCTTACGACAGCTTCTCGTAAGTTGACTCCGCGGTTCATTGGTCCGTTCCGTGTCTCCCAGGTCGTCAATCCTGTCGCTGTGCGACTGCTTCTTCCGCGACATCTTCGTCGCGTCCATCCTGTCTTCCATGTCTCCTGTGTCAAGCCCTTTCTTCGCACCCCGTTCGTCTTCCCCCCCCTCCCGTCCTTGTCGAGCGCACCTATTTACAAGGTACGTAAGATCATGGACATGCGTTCTCGGGGACGGGGTCACCAATACTTAGTGGATTGGGAGGGTTACGGTCCTGAGGAGAGGAGTTGGGTTCCGTCTCGGGACGTGCTGGACCGTTCGCTTATTGATGATTTCCTCCGTTGCCGCCAGGGTTCCTCCTCGAGTGCGCCAGGAGGCGCTCGGTGAGTGGGGGGGTACTGTCATGTTTTGTCATTAATTATCATGTCTTGTCCCCGTGCTTCCCCTTCTATTCGTTTCCCTCTGCTGGTCTTATTAGGTTCTTTCCCTCTTTCTATCCCTCTCTCTCCCCCTCCCTCTCTCACTCTCTCGCTCTCTCTTCTCTCTATCGTTCCGTTCCTGCTCCCAGCTGTTCCTATTCCCCTAATCAATCATTTAGTCTTCCCACACCTGTTCCCGATCCTTTTCCCTGATTAGAGTCCCTATTTCTCTCCTTGTTTTCCGTTCCTGCCCCGTCGGATCCTCATCTATAATTCACCGTGCTGTGTCTATGTTTTGCCCTGTCGTGTCGTGTTTCCCTCAGATGCTGCGTGGTGAGCAGGTGTCTGAGTCTGCTAGGTTCAAGTGCCTTCCCGAGGCAACCTGCAGTTCTCGATCAAGTCTCCTGTCAGTTCTCGTCTTTACGAGTAGTATTATGCTTTTTGTTTTGTAAGGTTTCTTACTGGATTAAAAACTCTGTTTTCGCCAAGTCGCTTTTGGGTCCTCATTCACCTGCATAACACACCAGGTCTGGTAATTACACCTGGAATTGGGGGAACCAAGATATTTACTCCCTCATACCCCAATTTCACCACATGTACGTGCACACACACACACACCATCACCTCTTTATACTACCTCTGTTCTGTTCCCTTTTTCTCATTTTCCTCTCTCTCTTTTTCCCTATCTCTTTCTCTCTTTTTCCCTCTCCCTCTCTCTTTTTCCCTCTCCCTCTCTCTCTTTCCCTCTCCCTCTCTCTCTTTCCCTCTCCCTCTCTCTCTTTCCCTCTCCCTCTCTCTTTTTCCCTCTCCCTCTCTCTTTTCCCTCTCCCTCTCTCTTTTTCCCTCTCCTCTCTCTCTTTCCCCCTCTCCCTCTCTCTTTTTCCCTCTCCCTCTCTCTCTTTCCCTCTTTTTCCCTCTCCCTATCTCTCTTTTTCCCTCTCCCGCTCTCTTTTTCACTCTCTCTTTTTCCCTCTCCCTCTCTCTTTTTCCCTTTCCTTCACTCTTTTTCCCTCTCCCTCCCTCTCTTTCTCTTTTTTTCCCTCTCCTTCTCTCTCTTTCTCTCTTTTTCCCTCTCCCTCTCTCTTTTTCCCTATCCCTCTCTCTTTTTCCCTCTCCCTCTCTCTTTTTCCCTCTCCCTCTCTCTCTTTCCCTCTTTTTCCCTCTCCCTCTCTCTTTTCCCTCTCTTTCTCTCTTTTTCCCTCTCCCTCCCTCTCTCTCTCTCTTTTTCCCTCTCCCTCTCTCTCTTTCCCTCTCCTTCTCTTTCTCTCTCCCTCTCTCTCTTTTCCCTCTCCCTCTCTCTTTTTCCCTCTCCCTCTCTCTTTTTCCCTCTCCCTCTCTCTTTTTCCCTCTCCCTCTCTCTTTTCCCTCTTTTTCCCTCTCCCTCTCTCTTTTTCCCTCTCCCTCTCTCTTTTTCCCTCTCCCTCTCTCTTTTTCCCTCTCCCTCTCTCTTTTTCCCTCTCCCTCTCTCTTTTTTCCTCTCTTTTTCCCTCTCCCTCTCTCTTTTTCCCTCTCCCTCTCTCTTTTTCCCTCTCCCCCTCTCTCTTTTTCCCTCTCCCTCTCTCTTTTTTCCCTCCTCTTTCTCTCTTTTTCCCTCTTTCTCTTTTTTCCTCTCTCTTTCCCTCTCCCTCTCTCTTTTTCCTCTCTTTTCCCTCTCCCTCCCTCTTTTTCCCTCTCCCTCTCTCTCTTTTTCCCTCTCTTTCTCTCTTTTTCCCTCTCCCTCTCTCTTTTTTCCTCTTTTTCCCTCTCCCTCTCTCTTTTTCCCTCTCCCTCTCTCTTTTTCCCTCTCCCTCTCTCTTTTTCCCTCTCCCTCTCTCTTTTTCCCTCTCCCTCTCTCTTTTTCCCTCTCCCTCTCTCTCTTTCCCTCTCCCTCTCTCTCTTTCCCTCTTTTTCCCTCTCCCTCTCTCTTTTTCCCTCTCCCTCTCTCTTTTTCCCTCTCCCTCTCTCTTTTCCCTTTCCCTCTTTTTCCCTCCCTCTCTTTTTCCCCTCTCCTCTTTCTCTCTTTTCCCTCTCCCTTCTCTCTTTCCCTTTTCCCCTCTCTTTCTTTTTCCCTCTCCCTCTCTCTTTTTCCCTCTCCCTCTCTCTTTTTCCCTCTCCCTCTCTCTTTTCCCTCTCCCTCTCTCTTTTTCCCTCTCCCTTCTCTCTTTCCCTCTCCCTCTCTCTTTTTCCCTCTCCCTCTCTCTCTTTCCCTCTCCCTCTCTCTCTTTCCCTCTTTTTCCCTCTCCCTCTCTCTTTTTCCCTCTCCCTCTCTCTTTTTCCCTCTCCCTCTCTCTTTTCCCTCTCCCTCTCTCTTTTCTTTTCCCTCTCTCCCTTTCCCTCTTTTCCCTCTCCCTCTCTCTTTTTCTCCCTCTCTCTTTCCCTCTTTTCCCTCTCCCTTCTCTCTTTCCCTTTCCCTCTCTCTTTTTCCCTCTCTCCTCTCTTTTTCCCTCTCCCCTCTCTCTTTTTCCCTCTCCCTCTCTCTTTTTCCCTCTCTTTCTCTCTTTTCCCTCTCCTCTCTCTTTCTTTTTCCCTCCCTCTTTTCCCTCTCCCTCTCTCTTTTTCCCTCTCCTCTTTCTCTTTTCTCTTTTTCCCTCTCCCTCTCTCTTTTCCTCTCCCTCTCTCTCTTTCCCTCTCCCTCTCTCTTTTTCCCTCTCCCTCTCTCTTTTTCCCTCTCCTCTCTCTTTTTCCCTCTCCCTCTCTCTTTTCCCTCTCCCTCTCTCTTTTCCCTCTCCTCTCTCTCTCTTTTTCCCTCTCCCTCTCTCTCTTTCCCTCTCCCTCTCTCTTTTTCCCCTCTTTTTCCCTCTCCTCTCTCTTTTTCCCTCTCCTCTCCTCTTTCTCTTTTTCCCTCTCCTCTCTCTCTTTTTCCCTCTCCCTCTCTCTTTTTCCCTCTCCCCTCTCTCTTTCCCTCTCCCTCTCCCTTTCTCTTTTTCCCTCTCTCCTCTCTCTTTTCCCTCCTCTCTCTTTCCCTCTTTTTCCTCTCCCTCTCTTTTCCCTCTCTCCTCTCTTTTTCCCTCTCCCCTCTCTCTCTTTTCCCTCTCCCTCTCTCTTTTTCCCTCTCCCTCTCTCTTTTTCCCTCTCCCTCTCTCTTTCCCTCTCCCTCTCTCTTTTTCCCTCTCCCTCTCTCTTTTTCCCTCTCCCTCTCTCTTTTTCCCTCTCCCTCTCTCTTTTTCCCTCTCCCTCTCTCTCTTTTCCCTCTCCCTCTCTCTTTTTCCCTCTCCCTCTCTCTTTTCCCTCTCCTCTCTCCTTTTCCCTCTCCCTTCTCTCTTTTCCTCTCCCTCTCCCTCTCCCTCCCTCTCTCTTTTCCCTCTCCCTCTCTCTTTTTCCCTCTCCCTCTCTCTTTTTTTTCCCTCTCCCTCTCTCTTTTCCCTCTCCTCTCTCTCTTTCCCCTCTTTTTCCCTCTCCTCTCTCTTTTTCCCTCTCCCTCTCTCTTTCCCCTCTCCTCTCTCTCTCTTTTCCCTCTCCCTCTCTCTCTTTCCTCTTTTTCCCTCTCCCTCTCTCTTTTCCCTCTCCCTCTTTTTCCTTTTTCCCTCTCCCTCTCTCTCTTTCCCTCTCCTCTCCCTCTCTTTCTCTTTTCCATCTCTCTCTCTCTTTTTCCCTCTCCCTCCTCTCTTTTTCCCTCTCCCTCTCTCTTTTTCCCTCTCCCTCTCTCTTTTTCCCTCTCCCTCTCTTTTCCCTCTCCCTCTCTCTTTTTCCCTTTCCTTCTCTCTTTTTCCCTCTCCCTCTCTCTCTTTCCCTCTCCCTCTCTCTTTTTCCCTCTCCCTCTCTCTTTTTCCCTCTCCCTCTCTCTTTTTCCCTCTCCTCTCTCTTTTCCCTCTCCCTCTCTCTCTTTCCCTCTTTTTCCCTCTCCCTCTCTCTTTTTCCCTCTCCCTCTCTCTTTTTCCCTCTCCCTCTCTCTTTTCCCTCTCCCTCTCTCTTTTTCCCTCTCCCTCTCTCTCTTTCCCTCTTTTTCCCTCTCCCTCTCTCTTTTTCCCTCTCCCTCTCTCTTTTTCCCTCTCCCTCCTCTTTCCCTCTCCCTCTCTCTTTTTCCCTCTCCCTCTCTCTTTTTCCCTCTCCCTCTCTCTTTTCCCTCTCCCTCTCTCTTTTCCCTCTCCCTCTCTCTTTTCCCTCTCCCTCTCTCTTTTTCCCTCTCCCTCCCTCTCTCCTTCCCTCTCCCTCTCTCTTTGTCCCTCTCCCTCTCTCTTTTTACCTTTCCTTCACTCTTTTTCCCTCTCCCCCTCTCTCTTTCCCTCTTTTTCCCTCTCCCTCTCTCTTTTTCCCTATCCCTTTCTCTTTTTCCCTCTCTTTCTCTATTTTTCCCTCTCCCTCTCTCTCTTTCCCTCTTTTACCCTCTCCCTCTCTCTTTTCCTTCTCCCTCTCTCTTTTTCCTTTTCCTTCTCCCTGTCTTTTACCCTTTCCCTCTCCTCCCTCTCTTTTTCCCTCTCCCTCTCTCTTTTTCCCTATCCCTTTCTCTTTTTCCCTATCCCTCTCTCTTTTTCCCTCTCCCTCTCCCTTTTTCCCTCTCCCTCTCTTTTTCCCTCTCCCTCTCTCTTTTTCCCTCTCCCTCTCTCTTTTTCCCTCTCCCTCTCCTCTTTTTCCTCTCTCTCTCTTTTCCCTCTCCCTCTCTCTCTTTTTTCCTCTCTTTTCCCTCTCCCTCTCTCTTTTCCCTCTCCTTCTCTCTTTTCCCTCTCCCTCTCTCTTTCTTTCCTCTCTTTTTCCCTCTCTCTCTTTTCCCTCTCCTCTCTCTCTTTTTCCCTCTCCTTTCTCTTCTTTCTTCCCTCTCTCTTTCTTTCCCTCTCCCTCTCTCTTTTTCCCTCTCCCTCTCTCTCTTTCCCTCTCTTTTTCCCTCTCCCTCTCTCTTTTTCCCTTCCTCTCTCTCTTTTTCCCTCTCCCTCTCTCTTTTCCCTCTCCCTCTCTCTTTTCCCTCCTCTCTTTTTCCCTCTCCCTCTCTCTCTTTTCCCTCTCCCTCTCTCTTTTTCCCTCTCCCTCTCTCTTTTTCCCTCTCTTTTTCCCTCTCCCTTTCCCTCTTTTCCCTCTCTCTCTCTCCTTTTCCCTCTCCATATCTCCTTTTCCCTCTCCCTCTCTCTTTTTCCCTCTCCCTCTCTCTCTTTCCCTCTCCCTCTCTCCTTTTCCCTCTCCCTCTCTCTTTTTCCCTCTCTCCCTCTCTCTCTTCTTCCCTCTCCCTCTCTCTTTTCTCCCTTTCCCTCTCTCTTTTTCCCTCTCCCTCTCTCTTTTTCCCTCTCTCTCTCTCTTTTCCCTCTCTTTTCCCTCTCCTCTCTCTCTTTTCCCTCTCCCTCTCTTTTTCCCTCTCCCTCTCTCTTTTTCCCTCTCCTCTCTCTCTCTTTCCCTCTTTTCCCTCTCCCTCTCTCTTTTCCCTCTCCCTCTCTTTTCTCTCTTTTCCCTCTCCCTCTCTCTTTTCCCTCCCTCTCTCCCTCTCCTCTCTCTCTTTTTCCCTCTCCCTCTCTCTTTTTCCCTCTCCCTTTCTCTCTTTTCCCTCTCCCTCTCTCTTTTTCCCTCTCCCTCTCTCTTTTCCCTCTCCCTCTCTCTTTTTCCCTCTCCCTCTCTCTTTTTCCCTCTCCCTCTCTCTCTTTTCCCTCTCCCTCTCTCTTTTTCCCTCTCCCTCTCTCTTTTCCCTCTTCTCTTTCCCTCTCCTCCCTCTCTTTTTCCCTCTCCCTCTCTCTTTTTCTCCCTCTCTCCTTTTCCCTCTTTCTTTTTCCCTCTCCTCTCTCTCTTTTCCCTCTCCCTCTCTCTTTCCCTCTCCCTCTCTCTTTTTCCCTCTCCCTCTCTCTCTTTCCCTCTTTTTCCCTCTCCTCTCTCTCTTTTTCCCTCTCCCTCTCTCTTTTTCCCTCTCCCTCTCTCTTTTCCCTCTCCCTCTCTCTTTTTCCCTCTCCCTCTCTCTTTTTTCCCTCTCCCTCTCTCTTTTCCTCTCCCTTTCTCTTTTCCCTCTCCCTCTCTCTTTTTCCCTCTCCCTCTCTCTTTTTCCCTCTCCCTCTCTCTCTTTTCCCTCCCTCTCCCTTCTCTTTTCCCTCTCCCTCTCTCTCTCTTTCCCTCTCCCTCTCTCTTTTTCCCCCTCTCCTCTCTCTCTTTTTCTCTCTTTTTCCCTCTCCCTTTTCCCTCTCCCTCTCTCTTTTTCCCTCTCCCTCTCTCTTTTCCCTCTTTCTCTCTTTTTCCCTCTCCCTCTCTCTTTTTCCCTATCCTTTCTCCCTTTTCCCTCTCCCTCTCTCTTTTCCCTCTCCCTCTCTCTTTTTCCCTCTCCCTCTCTCTTTTTCCCTCTCCCTCTCTCTTTTTCCCTCTCCCTCTCTCTCTTTCCCTCTCCCTCTCTCTTTTTCCTCTCCCTCTCTCTTTTTCCCTCTTTTTCCCTCCCTCTCTCTTTTTCCCTCTCCCTCTCTCTTTTTCCCTCTCCCTCTCTCTTTTCCCTCTCCTCTCTCTCTCCCTCTTTTTCCCTCTCTCTCTCTTTTTCCCTCTCCCTCTCTCTTTCCCTCTCCCTCTCTCTCTTTTTCCCTCTCCTCTCTCTTTTTCCCTCTCTCTCTCTCTCTCCCTCTCTTTCCCTCTCCCTCTCTCTTTTTCCCTCATTTTCCCTCTCTCTCTTTTTCCCTCTCCCTCTCTCTCTTTTTCCCTCTCCCTCTCTCTTTTTCCCTCTCCCTCTCTCTTTTTCCCTCTCCCTCTCTCTTTTTCCCTTCTCTCTCTTTTTCCCTCTCCCTCTCTCTTTTTCCCTCTCCCTCTCTCTCCCTTTCCCTCTCCCTCTCTCTTTTTCCCTCTCCCTCTCTCTTTTTCCCTCTCCCTCTCTCTTTTTCCCTCTCCTCTCCTTTTTCCCTCTCCCTCTCTCTTTTCCCTCCTCTCTCTTTTTCCCTCTTTCTCTTTTTCCCTCTCCCCTCTCTCTCTCTTTCCCTCTCCCTCTCTCTTTTTTCCCTCTCTTTCTCTCTTTTTCCCCTCCCTCCTCTCTTTTTCCCTCTCTCTCTTTCCCTCTTTTCCCTCTCCTCTCTCTTTTTCCCTCTCCCCTCTCTCTTTTCCCTCTCTCTCTCTCTCTCTCTTTTTCCCTCTCCCTCTCTCTCCCTCTCTGTCTTTTTCTCTCTTTTTCCCTCTCCCTCTCTCTTTTTCCCTCTCCCTCTCTCTTTTCCCTCTCCTCTCTCTCTTTTCCCTCTCCCTCTCTCTTTTCCTCTCCCTCTCTCTTTTTCCCTCTCCCTCTCTCTCTTTCCCTCTCCCTCTCTCTTTTCCCTCTCCTCTCTCTTTTTCCCTCTCCTCTCTCTCTTTTTCCCTCTCCCTCTCTCTTTTTCCCTCTCCCTCTCTCTCTTTCCTCTTCCCCTCCCTCTCTTTTTCCCTCTCCCTCTCTCTTTTTTTTCCCTCTCCCTCTCTCTCTTTTTCTTTTTCCCTCTCCCTCTCTCTTTTTCTCCCTTCCCTCTCCTCCTCTTTTTCCCTCTCCCTCTCTCTTTTTCCCTCTCCCTTTCTCTTTTTCCCTCTCCCTCTCTCTTTTTCCCTCTCCCTCCCTCTCTCTTTTCTCTCCCTCTCCCTCTTTTCCCTCTCCCTCTCTCTTTTTCCCTCTCCCTCTCTCTCTTTCCCTCTCCCTCTCTCTTTTTCCCTCTCCCTCTCTCTCTTTTCCCTCTCCCTCTCTCTTTTTCCCTCTCCCTCTCTCTTTTCCCTCTCCCTCTCTCCTTTTCCCTCTTTTTCCCTCTCCCTCTCTCTTTTTCCCTCTCCCTCTCTCTTTTTCCCTCTCCTCTCTCTCTTTCCCTCTCCCTCTCTCTTTTTCCCTCTCCTCTCTCTCTTTTTCCCTCTCCCTCTCTCTTTTCCCTCTCCCTCTCTCTTTTTCCCTCTCCCTCTCTCTTTTTCCCTCTCCCTTTCCTCTCTCTTTCCCTCTCCTCTCTCTTTTCCCTCTCCCTCTCTCTTTTTCCCTCTCCCTCTCTCTTTTTCCCTCTCCCTCTCTCTTTTTCCCTCTCCCTCTCTCTTTTTCCCTCTCCCTTTCTCTTTTTCCCTCTCCCTCTCTCTTTCCCTCTCCCTCTCTCTTTTCCCTCTCCCTCTCTCTTTTCCCTCTCCCTCTCTCTTTTCCCTCTCCCTCTCTCTCTCTTTTTCCCTTTTTCCCTCTCTCTCTCTCTCTTTTCCCTCTCCCTCTCTCTTTTTCCCTCTCCCTCTCTCTCTTTTTCCTCTCCCTCTCCTTTTCCCTCTCCCTCTCTCTTTTTCCCTCTCCCTCTCTCTTTTTCCCTCTCCCTCTCTCTTTTCCCTCTCCCTCTCTCTTTCCCTCTCCCTCTCTCCTTTTTCCCTCTCTCTCTCTCCCTCTCTCTTTTTCCCTCTCCCTCTCTCTTTTTCCCTCTCCCTTCTCTCTTTTTCCCTCTCCCTCTCTCTTTTTCCCTCTCCCTCTCTCTTTTTCCCTCTCCCTCTCCTCTCCTCTCTTTTTCCCTCTCCCTCTCTCTTTTTCCCTCTCCCTCTCTCTTTTTCCCTCTCCCTCTCTCTTTTTCCCTCTCCCTCTCTCTCTTTTTCCCTCTCCCTCTCTCTCTTTCCCTCTTTCTCTTTTCCCTCTCCCCTCTCTTTTCCCTCTCTCTCCTCTTTCCCTCTCTCTTTCCCTCTCCCTCTCTCTTTTTCCCTCTCCCTCTCTTTTTCCCTCTCCCTCTCTCTTTTTCCCTCTCCCTCTCTCTTTTTCCCTCTCCCTCTCTCTTTTTCCCTCTCCCTCTCTTTTTCCCTCTCCCTCTCTCTCTTTCCCTCTCCCTCTCTCTCTTTCCCTCCTCTCTCTTTTCCTCTCTCTCTCTTTCCCTCTCCCTCTCTCTTTTTCCCTCTCCCTCTCTCTTTTCCCTCTCCCTCTCTCTCTTTCCCTCTCCCTCTCTCTCTTTCCCTCTCTCCTCTCTCTTTTCCCTCTCCCTCTCTCTTTTTCCCTCTCCTCTCTCTCCCTCTCCTCTCTCTTTTTCCCTCTCCCTCTCTCTTTCCCTCTTCCCTCTCTCTCTCTTTCCCTCTCCTTTCTCCTTTTCCCTCTCCCTCTCTCTTTTTCCCCTCTCCCTCTCTCTTTTTCCCTCTCCCTCTCTCTTTTCCCTCTCCCCTCTCTCTTTTCCCTCTCCCTCTCTCTTTTTCCCTCTCTCTCTCCTCTTTTTCCCTCTCCCTCTCTCTTTTTCCCTCTCCCTTTCTCTTTTTCCCTCTCCCTCTCTCTCTTTCCCTCTCCCTCTCTCTTTTTCCCTCTCCCTCTCTCTCTTTCCCTCTTTCTTTTTCCCTCTCTCTTTTTCCCTCTCCCTCTCTCTTTTCCCTCTCCCTCTCTTTTTCTCTCCCTCTCTCTTTCCCTCTCCCTCTCTCTTTCCCTCTCCCCTCTCTCTTTCCCTCTCTCCCTCTCTTTTTCCCTCTTCTCTCTCTTTTTCCCTCTCCCTCTCTCTCTCTTTTCCCTCTCCCTCTCTCTTTTTCCCTCTCCCCTCTCTTTTTCCCTCTCCCTCTTTTCCCTCTCTTTTTCCCTCTCCCTTTCTCTTTTTCCCTCTCCCTCTCTTTTTCCCTCTCCCTCTCTCTCTTTTTCCCTTTCCCTCTCTCTTTTTCCTCTCCCTCTCTCTTTTTCCCTCTCCCCTCTCTTTTTCCTCTTTTCCCTCTCCCTCTCTCTTTTTCCCTCTCCTCTCTCTCTTTTTCCCTCTCCCTCTCTCTCCCTTTTCCTCTTTCCCTCTCCCTCTCTCTTTTCTTTCCCTCTCTTTTCCCTCTCCCTCTCTCTTTTTCCCTCTCCCTCTCTTTTTCCCTCTCCCTCTCTCTTTTTCCCTCTCTCCTCTTTCTCTTTTTCCCTCTCCCTCTCTCTCCTTTCCTCTCCCTCTCTCTTTTTCCCTCTCTCTCTCTCTCTTTTCCCTCTCCCTCTCTCTTTTTCCCTTTCCCTCTCTCTTTCCCTCTCCCTCTCTCTTTTTCCCTCTCCCTCTCTCTTTTTCCCTCTCTCCTCTCCCTCTTTTCCCTCTCCCTCTCTCTTTTCTCCCTCTCCCTCTCCCTCTCTCTTTTCCCTCTCCCTCTCTCTTTTTCCCTCTCCCTCTCTCTTTTTCCCTCTCCCTCTCCCTCTCTCTTTTTCCCTCTCCCTCTCTTTTTCCCTTTTTCCCTCTCCCTCTCTCTTTTTCCCTCTCCCTCTCTCTTTTTCCCTCTTTCTCTCTTTCCCTCTCCTCTCTCTTTTTCCCTCTCCCTCTCTCTCTTTCCCTCTCCCTCTCTCTCTTTTTCCCTCTCCCTCTCTCTTTTTCCCTCTCCCTCTCTCTTTTTCCCTCCTCTTTCCCTCTCTCTTTTCCCTCTCCCTCTCCTCTTTCCCTCTCCCTCTCTCTTTTTCCCTCTCCCTCTCTCTTTTCCCTCTCCTCTCTCTTTTTTTCCTCTCTCTTTTTCCTCTCTCTTTCCCTCTCCCTCTCTCTCTTTTCCCTCTCCCTCTCTCTTTTCCCTCTCCCTCTCTCTTTTTCCCTCTCTCTCTCTTTTCCCTCTCCCTCTCTTTTTCCCTCTCCCTCTCTCTTTTTCCCTCTCCCTCTCTCTCTTTTCTCCCTCTCCCTCTTCTCTCTTTTCCCTCTCCCTCTCTCTTTTTTCTTCCCTCTCTCTTTTTCCCTCTCCCTCTCTCTTTTCCCTCTCCCTCTCTCTTTTTCCCTCTCCTCTCTCTCTTTTTCCCTCTCCCTCTCTCTCTTTTCCCTCTCTCTCTTTCCCCTCTCCTCTCTCTTTTCCCTCTCCCTCTCTCTTTTTCCCTCTCCCTCTCTCTTTTTCCCTCTCCCTCTCTCTCTTTCCTCTTTTCCCTCTCTCTTTCCCTCTTTTTCTCTCTCTTTTCCCTCTCCCCCTCTCTCTCTTTCCCTCTCCCTCTCTCTTTTTCCCTCTCCCTCTCTCTTTTTCCCTCTCCCTCTCTCTTTCCCCTCTCCCTCTCTCTCCTCTCTCTTTTTCCCTCCCTCTCTCTCTTTTTTTCCCTCTCTCCTTTCCTCTCTCTCTTTTTCCCTCTCTCTCTCTTTTTCCCTCTTTTTCCCTCTCTCTTTTCCCTCTCCTCTCTCTCTTTTTCCCTCTCCCTCTCTCTTTTTCCTCTCCCTCTCTCTTTTTCCCTCTCCTCTCTCTCTCTTTTCCCTCTCCCTCTCTCTTTCTTTCCCTCTCCCTCTCTCTTTTTCCCTCTCCCTCTCTCTTTTTCCCTCTCCCTCTCTCTTTTTCCCTCCCTCTTTTCCCTTTTCCCTCTCTCTCTTTTCCCTCTCCTCTCTCTTTTTCCCTCTCTCTTTTTCCCTCTCCCTCTCTCTTTTTCCCTCTCCCTCTCCTCTCTCTTTTCCCTCTCTCTCTCTTTTCCCTCTCCCTCTCTCCTTTTTCCCTCTCCCTCTCTCTCTTTCCCTCTCCCTCTCTCTCTCTCTTTCCCTTTTCCCTCTCCCTCTCCTCTTTCCCTCTCTCTCTTTTTCCCTCTCTTTTTCCTCTCCCTCTCTCTTTCCCTCCCTCTCTCTTTTTCCCTCTCCTCTCTCTTTTTCCCTCTCCCTCTCTCTTTTTCCCTCTCTCCCTCTCTCTTTTCCCTCTTTTTCCCTCTCCCTCTCTCTTTTCCCTCTCCCTCTCTCTTTTTTCTCCCTCTCCCTCTCTCTTTTTCCCTCTCCCTCTCTCTCTTTTCCCTCTCCCTCTCTCTTTTCCCTCTCCCTCTCTCTTTTTCCCTCTCCCTCTCTCTTTTTCCCTCTCCCTCTCTCTTTCCCTCTCTCTCTTTTTTCCCTCTCTTTTCCCTCTCTCTCTCTTTTCCCTCTCCCTCTCTCTTTTTCCCTTCCCTCTCTTTTCCCTCTCCCTCTCTCTCTTTTTCCCTCTCCCTCTCTCTCTTTCCCTCTCCCTCTCTCTTTTTCCCTCTCCCTCTCTCTTTTCCCTCTCCCTCTCTCTTTTTTCCCTCTCTTTCCTCTCTCTCTCTTTTCCCTCTCCCTCTCTCTTTTTCCCTCTCCCCTCTCTTTTTCCCTCTCCCTCTCTCTTTTTCCCTCTCCCTCTCTCTTCTTTCCCTCTCCCTCTCTCTTTTCCCTCTTTTCCCTCTCTCTCTTTTCCCTCTCCCTCTCTCTCTTTTCCCTCTCCCTCTCTTTTTCCCTTTCCCTCTCTCTTTTCCCTCTCTTTTCCCTCTCCCTCTCTTTTCCCTCTCCCTCTCTCTCTTTTCCCCTCCTCTCTCTCTTTCCCTCTCCTCTCTCTTTTCCCTCTCTCTTTTTCCCTCTCCCTCTCTCTCTTTCCCTCTCCCTCTCTCTTTCCCTCTCCCTCTCTCTTTTTCCCTCTTTTTCCCTCTCCCTTTTTCTCCCTCTCTCTTTTCCCTCTCCCTTTCTCTTTTCCCTCTCCTCTCTCTTTTCCCTCTCCCTCTCTCTTTCCCTCTCTTTTTCCCTCTCTCTTTTTCCCTCTCCCTCTCTCTTTTTCCCTCTCCCTCTCTCTTTTTCCCTCTCCCTCTCTCTTTCTCTTTTCTCCCTCTCTCTTTTCCCTCTCTCCTCTCTCTCTCTTTCTCCCCTCTCCTTTCTCTTTTTCCCTCTCCCTCCTCTCTCTTTCCCTCTCCTCTCTCTCTTTTTCCCTTTCCCTCTCCCTCTCTCTTTTTCCCTCTCCCTCTCTCTTTTTCCCTCTCCCTCTCTCTCTTTCCTCCTCTCCCTCTCTCTTTTCCCTCTCTCTCCCTCTCTCTTTTCCCTCTCCCTCTCTTTTCCCTCTCCTCTCTCTCTTTCTCCCTCTTTTCCCTTTTCCCTCTCTCTTTTTCCCTCTCCCTTTTCTCTCCCTCTCTCTTTTTTCTCCTTTCCCTCTCTCTCTTTCCCTCTCCCTCTCTCTTTTCCCTCTCCCTCTCTCTTTTTTTTTCCCTCTCCTCTCTCTCTTTCCCTTCCCCTCTCTTTTCCCTCTCCCTCTCTCTTTTTCCCTCTCCTCTCTCTCTTTTTCCCTCTCCCTCTCTCTTTTTCCCTCTCCCTCTCTCTCTTTCCCTCTCCCTCTCTCTTTTCCTCTCCCTCTCTCTTTTCCCTCTCCCTCTCTCTTTTTCCCTCTCCTCTCTCTTTTTCCCTCTCCCTCTCTCTTTTCCCTCTCCTCTCTCTTTTCTCTTTCCCTCTCCCTTTCCCTCTTTTTCCCTCTCCTCTCTCTTTTCCCTCTCCCTCTCTCTTTTTCCCTCTCCCTCTCTCTTTTCCCTCTCCCTCTCTCTTTTTCCCTTTCCCCTCTCTCTTTTTCCTCTCCCTCTCTCTCTTTTCCCTCTCCCTCTCTCTTCTTTCCCTCTCCCTCTCTCCTTTCCCTCTCCCTCTCCCTCTCCTCTCCTCTCTTTTTCCCTCTCCCTCTCTCTTTTTTCCCTCTTTTCTCTTTTCCCTCTCCTCTCTCTCTTTCCCTTCCCTCTCTCTTTCCCTCTTCTCTCTTTTTCCCTCTCCTCTCTCTCTTTTCTCTTTTTCTCTCCTCTCTCTTTTCCCTCTCCCTCTCTCTTTTCCCTCTCCCTCTCTCTTTTTCCCTCTCCCCTCTCTCTCTTTTCCCTCTCCCTCCTCTCTTTTTCCCTCTCCCTCTTTTCCCTCTCCCTCTCTCTCTTTCCCTCTCCCTCTCCTTTCCCTCTCCCTCTCTCTTTTCCCTCTCCCTCTCTTTTTTCCCTCTTTCTTTTTCCCTCTCCCTCTCTCTTTTCCCTCTCCTCTCTCTTTTTCCCTCTCCCTTCTCTCTTTTTCCCTCTCCCTTCTCTTTTTCCCTCTCCCTCTCTCTTTTTCCCTCCCTCTCTCTATTTTTCCTCTCTCTCTCTTTTTCCCTCTCCCTCTCTCTCTTTCCCTCTCCCTCTCTTTTTCCCTCTCCCTCTCTCTCCCTTTTCCCTCTCCCTCTCTCTTTTCCCTCTCCCTCTCTCTTTTTCCCTTCCCTCTCTCTCTTTTCCCTCTCCCTCTCTCTCTCTCTCTTTCCCTCTCCCTCTCTCTCTTTCCCTCTCCCTCTCTCTCTTTTTCCCTCTCCCTCTCTCTTTTCCCTCTCCCTCTCTTTTCCTCCCTCTCTCTTTTCCTCTCCCTCTCTCTTTTCCCTCTCCCTCTCTCTCTTTTTCCCTCTCCCTTTCTCTTTTTCCCTCTCCCTCTCTCTTTTCCCTCCTCTCTCTCTTTTTCCCTCTCCCTCTCTCTTTTTCCCTCTCCCTCTCTCTTTTCCCTCTCCCTCTCTCTTTTTCCCCCTCTCCCTCTCCCTCTCTCTTTTTCCCTCTCCCTCTCTCTTTTCCCTCTCCCTCTCTCTCTTTTCCCTCTCCCTCTCTCTCTTTTCCCTCTCTTTTTCCTCTCCTCTCTCTTTCCCTCTCCCTCTCTCTCTTTCCCTTCCCCTCTCTCTTTTCCCCTCTCCCTCTCTCTTTTTCCCTCTCCCTCTCTCTTTTCCCTCTCCCTCTCTCTTTTTCCCTCTCCCTCTCTCTTTTTCCCTCTCCCTCTCTTTTTCCCTCTCCCCTTCTCCCTTTCCCTCTTTCCTTTCTCTCTTTTTCCCTCTCCCTCTCTCTCTTTCCCTCTCCCTCCTCTCTTTTTCCTCTCCCTCTCTCTCTTTCCCTCTCCCTCTCTCTTTTTCCCTCTCTCCTCTCTCTTTTTCCCTCTCCCTCTCCCTCTCTCCCTCTCTCTTTTCCCTCTCCCTCTTTTCCCTCTCCCTCTCTCTTTTCCCTCTCCCTCTCTCTTTTCCCTTTCCCTCTCTCCTTTTCCCTCTTTTCCCTCTCCCTCTCTCTTTTCCCTCTCCCTCTCTCTTTTCCCTCTCCCTCTCTCTTTTCCCTCTCCCTCTCTCTTTTTCCCTCTCCCTCTCTCTTTCCTCTCCTCTCTCTCTTTTCCCTCTCCCTCTCTCTTTTTCCCTCCCTCTCTCTTTTTCCTCTCTCTCTTTTTCCCTCTCCCTCTCTCTCTTTCCCTCTCCCTCTCTCCTCTCTCTTTTCCCTCTCCCTCTCTCTTTTTCCCTCTCCCTCCTCTCTTTTTCCCTCTCCCTCTCTCTCTTTTCCCTCTCCCTCTCTCTTTCTCCCTCTCTTTTCCTCTCCCTCTCTCTTTCCCTCTCCCTCTCTCTTTTTCCCTCTCCCTCTCTCTCTTTTTCCCTCTCCTCTCTTTTTCCTCTCCCTCTCTCTTTTCCCTCTCCCTCTCTCTTTTTCCTCTCTCCCTCTCTCTCTTTCCTCTCCTCCTCTCTTTTTCCCTCTCCCTCTCTCTTTTCCCTCTCCCTCTCTCTCTTTTTCCCTCCTCTCTTTTCCCTTTCTCTCTCTCTCTTTTTTCCCTCCCTCTCTCTCTCTTTTTCCCTCTCCTCTCTCTCTTTTTCCCTCCTCTCTCTCTTTTCCCTCTCCTCTCTCTTTTTCCCTCTCCTCTCTCTTTTTCCCTCTCCCTCTCTCTCTTTCCCTCTCCCTCTCTCTCTTTCCCTCTCCTCTCTCTCTTTCCCTCTCCTCTCTCTTTCCTCTCTTTTCCTCTCCCTCTCTCTTTTTCCTCTCCCTCTCTCTCTTTTCCCTCTCCCTCTCTCTTTTTCCCTCTCCCTCTCTCCTTTTTCCCTCTCTTTCCCTCTCCTCTCTCCTTTTTCCCTCTCCCTCTCTCTTTCCCTCTCCCTCTCTCTTTTTTCTCCCTCCTCTTTCCCTCTCTCTCTTTTCCCTCTCCCTCTCTCTTTTTCTCTCTTTCCCTCTTTTTCCCTCTCCCTCTCTCTCTTTTCCCTCTCTCCTCTCTCTTTTCTCCTCTCCTCTTTCTCTCTCTTTTTCCCTCTCCTCTCTCCTTTCCCTCTCCCTCTCTTTTCCCTCTCCCTCTCTCTTTTCCCTCTCCCTCTCTCTTTTTCTTTCTCTCTCTCTCCCTCTCTCTCCTTTTCCCTCTCCCTCTCTCTTTTCTCCTCTCCCTCTCTCTTTTTCCCTCTCCCTCTCTCTTTTTTTCCCCTCTTTTTCCTCTCCCTCTCTCTTTTCCCTCTCCCTCTCTCTTTTTCCCTCTCCCTCTCTTTCCCTCTCCTCTCTCTCTTTTTTTCCCTCTCCCTCTCTCTCTTTCCCTCTCCCTCTCTCTTTTTCCTCTCTCCTCTCTCTTTTCCCTCTCCCTCTCTCTCTTTCCCTCTCCCTCTCTCTTTTTCCTCTCCCTCTCTCTTTCCCTCTCCCTCTCTTTTTCCCTCTCCCTCTCTCTTTTTCCCTCTCCCTCTCTCTTTTTCCCTCTCCCTCTCTCTTTTCCCTCTCCCTCTCTTTTTCCCTTTCCCTCCTCTCTTTTTCCCTCTCCCTCTCTCTTTTTCCCTCTCTCTCTCTCTCTTTTCCCTCTCCCTCTCTCTTTCCCTCTCCCTCCCTCTCTTTCCCTCTCCCTCTCTCTCTTTCCCTCTCCCTCTCTCTTTTTCCCTCTCCCTCTCTTTTTCCCTCTCCCCTCTCTCTCTTTTCCTCTCTTTTCCCCTTCCCTCTCTTTTCCCTCTCCCTCTCTCTTTTCCCTATCCTTTCTCTCTTTTTCCCTCTCTCTCTCTTTTCCCTCTCTCTCTCTTTTCCCTCTCCCTCTCTCTCTTTTTCCCTCTCCCTCTCTCTTTTCCTCTCCCTTTCCCTCTCTTTTCCCTCTCCCTCTCCTTTCCCTTTCCCTCTCTTTTCCCTCTCCCTCTCTCTTTTTCCCTCTCCCTCTCTCTTTTCCCTCTCCTCTCTCTTTTTCCCTCTCCCTCTCTCTTTTTCCCTCTCCCTCTCTTTTCCCTCTCCCTCTCTCTTTTTTCCCTCTCCCTCTCTCTCTTTTCCCTCTCCCTCTCTCTTTTTCCCTCTCCCTTTTCTCTCTTTTTCCCTCTCCCTCTCTCCTTTCTCCCTTTTCCCTCTCCCTCTCTCTTTTCCCTCTCCTCTCTCTTTTTCCCTCTCCCTCTCTCTTTTCCCTCTTTTCCCTCTCTCTTTTTTCCTCTCTTTCTTTTTCCCTCTCCTCTCTCTTTTCCCTCTCCCTCTCTCTCTTTCCCTCTCCCTCTCTCTTTTCCCTCTCCCTCTCTCTTTTTCCCTCTCCCTCTCTCTTTTTCCCTCTCCCTTTCTCTCTTTTCCCTCTCTCTCTCTCCTTTCCCTCTCCCTCTCTCTCTTTTCTCCTCTCTCTTTTTCCCTCTCTCTTTTCCCTCTCCCTCTCTCTCTTTCTCCCTCTCTCTTTCCTTTTCCCCTCTCTTTTCCCTCCCTCTCTTTTTCCCTCTCCCTCTCTCTCTTTCTCCCCTCTCTCCTCTCCTCTCTTTTTCCCTCTCCCTCTCTCTTTTTTTTTCCCTCTCCCTCTCTCTTTTTCCCTCTCCTCTCTCTTTTTCCCTCTCCCTCTCTCTTTTTCCCTCTCCTCTCTCTTTTTCCCTCTCCCTCTCTCTTTTCCCTCTCCCCTCTCTTTCCCTCTTTTCCCTCTCCCTCTCTCTTTTTCCCTCTCCCTCTCTCTTTTTCCCTCTCCCTCTCTCTTTTCCCTCTCCCTCTCTCTTTTTCCCTCTCCCTCTCTCTTTTTCCCTCTCCCTCTCTCTTTTTCCCTCTCCCTCTCTCTTTTCCCTCTCCCTCTCTCTTTTTCCTCTCCCTCTCTCTTTTTCCCTCTCCTCTCTCTCTTTTCCCTCTTTCTCCCTCTTTTCCTCCTCTCTCTCTTTTTCCTCTCCCTCTCTCTTTTTCCCTCTCCCTCTCTCTTTCCCTCTCCCTCTTTCTCTTTTTCCCTCTCCTCTCTTTTTCCCTCTTTCCCTCTCCCTCTCTCTTTTTCCCTCTCCCTCTCTCTTTTCCCTCTCCCTCTCTCTCTTTTTCCCTCTCCCTCTCTCTTTTCCTCTCCCTCTCTCTTTTCCCTCTCCCTCTCTCTTTCCCTCTCCCTCTCTCTTTTCCTCTCCCTCTCTCTTTTCCCTCTCCCTCTCTCTCTCTTTTTCCCTCTCCCTTTCCCTCTCTCTTTCTTTTTCCCTCCCTCTCTCTTTCCCTTCCCTCTCTCTCTCTCCCTTTCCCTCTTTTCCCTCTCCCTCTCTCTTTCCCTCTCCCTCTCTCTTTTCCCTCTCCTCTCTCTCTTTTCCCCTCTCCCCTCTCTTTTTCCCTCTCCCTCTCTCTTTTTCCCTCTCCCTCTCTCTCTTTCCTCTTTTTTTCCCTCTCCCTCTCTCTTTTTCCCTCTCCCTCTCTCTCCTCTTCTCTCCTCTTTTTCCCTCTCCCTCTCTTTTTCCCTCTCCCTCTCTCTTTTTCCCTCTCCCTCTCTCTCTTTTTCCCTCTCCCTCTCTCTTTCCCTCTCCCTCTCTCTCTTTTTCCCTCTCCCTCTCTCTTTTTCCCTCTCCCTCTCTCTTTTTCCCTCTCCCTCTCCTCTCTCTTTTTCCCTCTCCCTCTCTCTCTTTTCCCTCTCCCTCTCTCTTTTTCCCTCTCCCTCTCTCTTTTTCCCTCTCCCTCTCTCTTTTTCCCTCTCCCTCTCTCTTTTTCCCTCTCCCTCTCTCTTTTCCCTCTCCCTCTCTCTTTTTCCCTCTCCCTCTCTCTTTTTTCCCTCTCCCTCTCTCTTTTCCCTCTCCCTCTCTCTTTTCCCTCTCCCTCTCTCTTTTTCCCTCTCCCTCTCTTCCCTCTCCTCTCTCTTTTTCCCTCTCCCTCTCTCTTTTCCCTCTCCCTCTCTCTCTTTCCCTCTCTCTCTCTCTCTCTCTTTCCCTCTTTCTCCTTTTTCCCTCTCTCTCTTTTTCCCTCTCCCTCTCTCTTTTCCCTCTCCCTCTCTCTTTTTCCCTCTCCCTCTCTCTTTTCCCTCTCCCTCTCTTTTTCCCTCTCCCTCTCTCTCTTTCCCTCTCCCTCTCTCTTTTTCCCTCTCTTTCCTCTCTTTTCCCTCTCCCTCTCTCTTTTTCCTTTCCCTCTCTCTCTTTCCCCTCCCTTTCTCCTTTCCCTCTCCTCTCTCTCTTTTCCCTCTCCTCTCTCTCTTTTCCCTCTCCCTCTTTTCCCTCTTTCCCTCTCTCTTTTCTCTTTCCCTCTCCCTCTCTCTCTCTTTTTCCCTCTCCCTCTCTCTTTCCCTCTCCCTCTCTCCTTTTTTTCCCTCTCCCTCTCTCTCTTTTTCCCTCTCCCTCTCTCTTTTTCCCTCTCCCTCTCTCTTTTTCCTCTCTTTCCCTCTCTCTCTTTTTCCCTCTCTTTCTCTCTCTTTTCCCTCTCCCTCTCTCTTTCCCTCTTTTTCCCTCTCCCCTCTCTCTTTTCCCTCTCCCTCTCTCTTTTCTCTCTCTCTTTTCCCTCTCCCTCTCTCTTTTCCCTTTCCCTCTCCCTCTCTCTTTTTCCCTCTCCCTCTCTCTTTTTTCCTCTCCTCTCTCTTTTCTCCTCTCCCTCCCTCTCTCTTTTTCCCTCTCCCTCTCTCTTTTTCCCTCTCTCTCTTTTTCCCTCTCCCTCTCTCTTTTCCCTCTCCCTTTCTTCCCTCCCTCTCTCTCCTCTCTTTTTCCCTCTCCCTCTCTCTTTTTTCCCTCTCCTTTTTCCTCTCTCTCTCTTTTCCTCTCCCTCTCTCTTTTCCCTCTCCTCTCTCTCTTTTCCTCTCCCTCTCTCTCTTTTTCCCTCTCCCTCTCTCTCTTTTCCCTCTCCCTCCTCTCCCTCTCTCTCTCTTTTTCTCCCTCTCCCTCTCCCTCTTTTTCCCCTCCCTCTCTCTTTTTCCCTCTCCCTCTCTCTTTTCCCTCTCCTCTCCCTCTTTTTCCCTCTCCCTCTCTCTCTTTTTCCCCTCTCCCTCTCTTTTCTCCCTCTCTCTTTTTCCCTCTCCTCTCTCTTTTTTTTCCCTCTCCCTTTCTCTTTCCCTCTCCCTCTCTCTCTTTCCCTCTCCCTCTCTCTTTTTCCCTCTCCCTCTCTCTCTTTTCCCTCTCTCTCTCTTTTTCCCTCTCCCTCTCTCTCTTTTCCCTCTCCCTCTCTCTTTTTCCCTCTCCTCTCTCTTTTCCCTCTCCCCTCTCTTTTCCCTCTCTCTCTTTTTTCCTCTCCCTCTCTCTTTCCCCTCCCCTCTCTCTTTTTCCCTCTCCTCTCTCTTTTTCCCTCTCCCTCTCTCTCTTTTCCCTTTCCCTCCCTCTCTTTTTTCTCCCTCTCCCTCTCTCTCTTTTCCCTCTCCCTCTCTCTCTTTCCCTCTCCCCTCTCTCTTTTCCCTCTCCTCTCTCTTTTTCCCTCTCCCTCTCTCTTTTTCCTCTCTCCCTCTCTCTTTTTCCCTCTCCCTCTCTCTTTTCCCTTTCCTCTCTCCCTCTCTCTCTTTTCCCTCTTTCTCTCTTTTTCCCTCTCCCTCTCTTTTTCCCTCTCCCTCTCTCTTTTCCCTCTCCCTCTCTCTTTTTTCCCTCTCCCTCTCTCTTTTCCCTCTCCCCTCTCTTTCCCTCTCCCTCTCTTTTTCCCTCTCCCTCTCTCTTTTCCCTTCCCTCTCTCTCTTTTCCTCTCCCTCTCTCTTTCCCTCTCCCTCTCTCTTTTTCCCTCTCCCTCTCTCTTTTTTCCTCTCTTTCTCCTCTCCCTCTCTCTTTTTCCCTCTCCCTCTCTCTTTTTTCTCCCTCTCTCTTTTTCCCTCTCCCTCTCTCTTTTTCCTCTCCCTCTCTCTTTTTCCCTCTCCTCTCTCTTTTTCCCTCTCTTTTTCTCTCCCTCTCTTTCCCCTCTCTTTTCTCTCTCTCTCTCTTTTTCCCTCTCCCTCTCTCTTTTCCCTCTCCCTCTCTCTTTTCCCTCTCCCTCTCTCTTTTCCTCTCCCTCCCTCTCTCTTTTCCCTCTCCCTCTCTCTTTTTCCCTCTCCCTCTCTCTTTTCCCTCTCCCTCTCTCCTCTCCCTTTCTCTTTTTCCCTCTCCCTCTCTCTTTTTCCCTCTCCTTTTCCCTCTCCCTCTCTCTTTTTCCTCTTTTCTCCTCTCTTTTTCCTCTCTCTTTTTCCCTCTCTTTTCCCTCTCCTCTCTCTTTTCCCTCTCCCTCTCTCTCTTTCCCTCTCCCCTCTCTCTTTTTCCCTCTCCCTCTCTCTCTTTTCCCTCTCCCTCTCTCTCCTCTCTTTTCCCCTCTCCCTCTCTTTTTCCCTCTCCCTCTCTCTTTTTCCCTCTCCTCTCTCTTTTCCCTCTCCCTCTCTCTTTTCCCTCTCCCTCTTTTTCCTCTCCCTCTTCTTTTTCCCTCTCTTTTTCCCTCCTCTCTCTTTTTCCCTCTCCCTCTCTCTCTTTCCCTCTCCCTCTCTTTTTCCTCTCCCTCTCTCTCCCTCTCTCTTTTTCCCTCTCCCTCTCTCTTTTCTCTTCTCCTCTCTTTTTTCTCCTCTCTTTTTCCCTCTTCTCCTTTTTCTCCTCTTTCCCTCTCCCTCTTTTTTCCCTCTCCCTCTCTCTTTTCCCTCTCCCCTCTCCTCTCTCTTTTTCCCTCTCCCTCTCTCTTTTTCCCTTTCCCTCTCTCTCCCTTCCCTCCTCTTTTCCCTCCCTCTCTCTCTTTTTCCTCTCTCCTCTCTCTTTTTCCCTCTCCTTTCTCTTTCCTCTCTCTCTCTCCCTCTCCCTCTCTCTTTTTCCCTCTCCCTCTCTCTTTTCCCTCTTCCTCTCTCTTTTCCCTCTCCCTCTCTCTCTTTCCCTCTCCCTCTCTCCTTTTCCCTCTCCCTCTCTCTTTTTCCCTCTCCCTCTCTCTTTTCCCTCTCCCTCTCTCTCTTTTTCCCTCTCCCTCTCTCTTTTTCCCTCTCCCTCTCTCTCTTTTCCCTCTCCCTCTCTCTTTTTCCCTCTCCTCTCTCTTTTTCCCCTCCCTCTCTCTTTTCCTCCTTTCCTTTTTCTCTCCCTCTCTCTTTTTCCATCCTCCTCTCTCTTTTTCCCTCTCCCTCTCTCTTTTTTTCTCCCTCTCTCTCTTTTCCCTCTCCCTCTCTCTTTTTCCCTCTTTTTCCCTCTCTCTTTTTCTCTCTGTTTCCCTCTCCCTCTCTCTTTTTCCCTATCCCTTTATCTCTTTTTCCCTCTCCCTCTCTCTTTTTCCCTCTCCCTCTCTCTTTTTCCGTCTCCCTCTCTCTCTTTCCCTCTTTTTCCCTCTCCCTCTCGCTTTTTCCCTCTCCCTCTCTCTTTTTCCCTCTCCCTCTCTCTTTTTCCCTCTCCCTCTCAATTCAATTTCAATTCAATTCAAGGGCTTTATTGGCATGGGAAACATGTGTTAACATTGCCAAAGCAAGTGAGGTAGACAACATACAAACTGAATATGTAAAGTGAAAAACAACAAAAATTAACAGTAAACATTACACATACAGAAGTTTAAAAACAGTAAAGACATTACAAATGTCATATTATATATATATATACAATGTACAAATAGTTAAAGGACACAAGATAAAATGAATAAGCATAAATATGGGTTGTATTTACAATGGTGTTTGTTCTTCACTGGTTGCCCTTTTCTCGTGGCAACAGGTCACAAATCTTGCTGCTGTGATGGCACACTGTGGAATTTCACCCAAAAGATATGGGAGTTTTTCAAAATTGGATTTGTTTTCGAATTCTTTGTGGATCTGTGTAATCTGGGGGAAATATGTCTCTCTAATATGGTCATACATTGGGCAGGAGGTTAGGAAGTGCAGCTCAGTTTCCACCTCATTTTGTGGGCAGTGAGCACATAGCCTGTCTTCTCTTGAGAGCCATGTCTGCCTACGGCGGCCTTTCTCAATAGCAAGGCTATGCTCACTGAGTCTGTACATAGTCAAAGCTTTCCTTAATTTTGGGTCAGTCACAGTGGTCAGGTATTCTGCCGCTGTGTACTCTCTGTGTAGGGCCAAATAGCATTCTAGTTCGCTCTGTTTTTTTGTTAATTCTTTCCAATGTGTTAAGTAATTATCTTTTTGTTTTCTCATGATTTGGTTGGGTCTAATTGTGCTGTTGTCCTGGGGCTCTGTAGGGTGTGTTTGTGTTTGTGAACAGAGCCCCAGGACCAGCTTGCTTAGGGGACTCTTCTCCAGGTTCATCTCTCTGTAGGTGATGGCTTTGTTATGGAAGGTTTGTGAATCGCTTCCTTTTAGGTGGTTTTGATAATTAGTGGGTATCGGCCTAATTCTGCTCTGCATGCATTATTTGGTGTTTTACGTTGTACACGGAGGATATTTTTGCAGAATTCTGCGTGCAGTCTCAATTTGGTGTTTGTCCCATTTTGTGAAGTCTTGGTTGGTGAGCGGACCCCAGACCTCACAACCATAAAGGGCAATGGGCTCTATGACTGATTCAAGTATTTTTAGCCAAATCCTAATTGGTATGTTGAAATTTATGTTTCTTTTGATGGCATAGAATGCCCTTCTTGCCTTGTCTCTCTCAGATCGTTCACAGCTTTTTGGAAGTTACCTGTGGCGCTGATGTTTAGGCCAAGGTATGTATAGTTTTTTGTGTGCTCTAGGGCAACAGGGTCTAGATGGAATTTGTATTTGTGGTCCTGGTGACTGGACCTTTTTTGGAACACCATTATTTTGGTCTTACTGAGATTTACTGTCAGGGCCCAGGTCTGACAGAATCTGTGCATAAGATCTAGGTGCTGCTGTAGGCCCTCCTTGGTTGGTGACAGAAGCACCAGATCATCAGCAAACAGCAGACATTTGACTTCGGATTCTAGCAGGGGGAGGCCGGGTGCTGCAGACTTTTCTAGTGCCCGCGCCAATTCGTTGATATATATGTTGAAGAGGGTGGGGCTTAAGCTGCATCCTTGTCTAACCCCACGACCCTGTGTGAAGAAATGTGTGTTTTTTGCCAATTTTAACCGCACACTTGTTGTTTGTGTACATGGATTTTATAATGTTGTATGTTTTACCCCCAACACCACTTTCCATCAATTTGTATAGCAGACCCTCATGCCAGATTGAGTCGAAGGCTTTTTTGAAATCAACAAAGCATGAGAAGACTTTGCCTTTGTTTTGGTTTGTTTGGTTGTCAATTAGGGTGTGCAGGGTGAATACATGGTCTGTTGTACGGTAATTTGGTAAAAAGCCAATTTGACATTTGCTCAGTACATTGTTTTCATTGAGGAAATGTACGAGTCTGCTGTTAATAATAATGTAGAGGATTTTTCCAAGGTTACTGTTGACACATATTCCACGGTAGTTATTGGGGTCAAATTTGTCTCCACTTTTGTGGATTGGGGTGATCAGTCCTTTGTTCCAAATATTGGGGAAGATGCCAGAGCTAAGTATGATGTTAAAGAGTTTTAGTATAGCCAATTGGAATTTGTTGTCTGTATATTTGATCATTTCATTGAGGATACCATCGACACCACAGGCCTTTTTGGGTTGAAGGGTTTTTATTTTGTCCTGTAACTCATTCAATGTAATTGGTGAATCCAGTGGGTTCTGGTAGTCTTTAATAGTTGATTCTAAGATCTGTATTTGATCATGTATATGTTTTTGCTCTTTGTTCTTTGTTATAGAACCAAAAAGATTGGAGAAGTGGTTTACCCATACATCTCCATTTTGGATAGATAATTCTTCGTGTTGTTGTTTGTTTAGTGTTTTCCAATTTTCCCAGAAGTGGTTAGAGTCTATGGATTCTTCAATTGCATTGAGCTGATTTCTGACATGCTGTTCCTTCTTTTTCCGTAGTGTATTTCTGTATTGTTTTAGTGATTTACCATAGTGAAGGCGTAGACTCAGGTTTTCCAGGTCTCTATGTTTTTGGTTGGACAGGTTTCTCAATTTCTTTTTTAGATTTTGGCATTCTTCATCAAACCAATTGTCATTATTGTTAATTTTCTTATGTTTTCTATTTGAGATTTTTAGATTTGATAGGGAAGCTGAGAGGTCAAATATACTGTTAAGATGTTCTACTGCCAGGTTTACACCTTCACTATTACAGTGGAACGTTTTACCCAGGAAATTGTCTAAAAGGGATTGAATTTGTTGTTGCCTAATTCTTTTTGGTAGGTTTCCAAACTGCATTCCTTCCATCTATAGCATTTCTTAATGTTACTCAGTTCCTTTGGCTTTGATGCCTCATGATTGTGTATTGCTCTGTTTAAGTAGACTGTGATTTTGCTGTGGTCTGATAGGGGTGTTTCCCTCCCTCTCTCTCTTTTTCCCTGTCCCTCTCTCTCTTTCCCTCTTTTTCCCTCTCCCTCTCTCTCTTTCTATTTCCTGTGACTCCCTCTCTGTATACATTACGTGTGACATCCCATTCAGCTTTTTAATCACCTCTCTCAGCTTTGTCCTTCTGAAGCCAAATCACTTTATAGACAAGGGTCATAAAGCCCATACGTGCCCTGTGCAGGAATACCTGGCTGTCTGACGCACCCAGACAGAGGCAAGCATGCATAGATACACACACACACACTTTAACATCTTACAACCAAACGAAATTCTTGAATGTTGATGAAATCTCAACACATGCACACACATTGACACAATTCCCGTTGTTTCCACGATCCATCCATGCTGTTTACAAGCTGACAATAGGCCTGTCTGTTCTCCAGCTTTCAGCCCGGACTGCATGGCTGTTGTGACAACTGTCTCCCATCCCCATTGGCATATGTGTTCTTTAGACCTTAGAGTGTCTGACAGAAGTCACTAATGCAGAATGGCCAATATGGATTGCTTTCAGCATGAAGTGTCTCTGTGGTGCAGTGGGGGGAGTCAAACATGCATTTAAGTCTCAATCACACAACCCCTCCACCTCCACCATCCTCCCTCTGAGCTGAAGTGCTCCGTCAAGTCTGTGTTGGTGGAAATCACTCCCCTCTGACCAAAGGGGATGTCTTTGCTCGTCCTTGGAAGAGAGCAGTGAGCAGTCAGGGATGGAGGGAGGCGGGTGGAGGATGGCAAGCAGGGGGCGTTGTGGGCTGTGGGAGAGGGGTGGGAGGCGGTCTGGGCTGTGCTTCAGGAATGGGGGCATTTATATTCCTCTCTCGCCTGTGACAGGGTGAGGAAAGGTGGGGGGACGGCAGTGTGAGACACAGCGGGGCTTTGGCAGGGCTCTGGAGGTGATGAAATCAAAGACACAATGCTACTGTGGTATCTCACTCCACATCTTTTGGTCTGTTTGTGTGCGTGCGCAAATTGTGCATGTGTGTGTGTGTTTGCGTAGCAATGCACATGCCCCGCCCACATGAGGATCTGTCTTTTTCAGCCATCTATTTCCTGTGTTTGAGCCAGTGGCGGTTGGTGAGGATTTTTTTATGAGCATGGCCTTATTTCTATTACAACATAATGGATGACTGTCATTCATATTCCATTCACCCAGCTCAATGTAACATCAATAGGTTTAGGCTACTAAACCCTATACCCATCATGAGGTTGCTACAACCTAGCCTATGAATAACAGTTTACAACATAGGTGCACAGGTCGAGAGAAAAATGTGAGTAATCAAGGTGACAGACAGTGACACATTCAATACAACCTTGAACACTCTTGCCTGCATCTAGCTGGTCTAAGGTGTAATCATTAGTCCAACAGTTGCAAACAAGTTTCTATTAGACAAATTCAGGCATGTTAATCTGAGTTTCTTTTAATTTGCTTCCATTTAAGAAAACAATCTGCGGCATTAATATACCATAGCTAAATCAATACACCCCTGATCACATGCAAGTTCACTTTCATAGTAGCCATATACAAACAGCATGATCACTTTTCTCGTTGTATAATTCCTTCTTGCATGTATACAATCTCCTCCTCTCACATTTTCTATTTGCTTCTGGACTTCATTGCACAACACATCAGCTGTCTGTGACCAGGCGAAAAAACCTTTCCAAGCCAAACCTTTATATCATAACCAACAGCCACTACACACAGCCTACATTGTTGTCACCTTATTAGCTATCGCCATAGTCAACATAGCTACTAGAACTAAACCATTAATACATGCGCTATAATCATGCAGTACAATAGACAGTCAGCAAGCAGTTCAGCAGTTACACCTGTGGCAATAAATTAATAAAACAAAAAGCTTCCCTTGACTTGGAAGTGTTCCAGTGTTGGATAGCCATACGCAGCTAGCTAACATAGCATCCCTCTCTGTTTGAGCCAAGTGTTTAAGTAGGCTAAACTAGCTAGCTGCAGTCACTAGCTAAGTGAATGTGAAACAAATTGAACAAAATATAGCTAGCTTTCTCTCTCTCTTGCTTCAACTTAATTTTGAAAGAAATTAATTTGTTCAACACTGTTCAGCTATTGTCTTTCTCACTTTGAGTCAACTAATTACCACATTTTATGCACTGCTGTGCTAGCTTATGCTTTCAGTACTAGATTCATTCTCTAGATCATTTGATTGGGTCGACAACATGTCAGTTCATACTACAAGAGCTCTGTTTGGAGGACGTGCTCCAGACGTTGTCATAATTACTGTGTGAGTCTATGGAAGGAAGTGAGAACCATGAGCCTTTCTAAGTTTTGTATTGAAGTCAAAATTGGAGAAAAAAAACTCTGTCCTCCAGCTACACCATGATGCTACAGAGTGTTGATGAGGCTACTGTAGACCTTCGTTGTAAAACAGTGTGTTTTAATCAATTATTTGGTGAATTTAATATATTTAGTAAAGTTTTATCTAAAAAGGATACTTTTTAGTTTCGTTGTTTAAATGTTTATAAAAAATCATTGAGGAGCCTCCACTGGTTTGAGCGGTGCAAAATCTACTTGCCACTTAAAGCTCGCTGGATTGATTGCTTTAATTTTACACTTGTGACTCTTTCATACTCTTGCTTGTGCCTGTCGTTTTCTCCCGTTAACATTACGACGAGGAAATGTTAGTAATGTCCTGTCAAACACACACCGGTATTGGCTGAAATGGGATCAATTGGATACATTGGCTTTCCATTGCATTTATAAGAACGCTAAAGCTTTAGTACGGGATTTAGAGCACAGTTTCAACGCTCACGTCACAAGAAAGATCACTTTGTTTTGATGTGTGTTCATGTTTTGTGGAATTGAACAAAAGTAATAATTTTATGCAATTGAACTGATTACAAATTAGATGCGCTGAAATGAAATCAACTTTATAAAATAAACACTCGGATGATAATAATATTATGTATGATCTTGCAAACAATGTAAAGTATGTTTAGATAGGTGTAATCTAGAGCCAAGCATTTAGATTTTTTATCTGAGGATATCCTGCTATTGACACACTTGTTGAATTATCACAGAGAATGTGACAATGACAGTAATTAATGAGGCAGTCTTGACAGCGCAATTGAGTGCTGGTAGGGTAGACAGAGCAAGTGTTTGGTGGTTGAAGCCTTGTTCACCCCCATTATGTTAAATAATTTATATATGCAAATACACTGGTGTGTTTATGCAAATGAGGCTCATACAGTGCATTTGGAAAGTATTCAGACCCCTTGACTTTTTCCACATTTTGTTCTGTTACAACCTTATTCTAAAATGGATGGAATCGTTTTTTCTCTGATCAATCTACACATAATACACCCTAATGACAAAGCAAAAACAGATTTTTAAAAATGTTTGCAAATGTATTAAAAATTCAAAACTAAAACATAAAATATTCAGACCTTTTACTCAGTACTTTGTTGAAGCACCTTTGGCAGTGATTACAGCCGTGAGTCTTCTTGGGTATGACGCTACTAGCTTGGCACACCTGTATTAGTGGAGTTTCTCCCATTCTTCTCTGCAGATCCTCTCAAGCTCTCTCAGGTTGGTTGGGGAGCATCGCTGCACAGTTATTTTCAGGTCTCTCCAGAGATGTTAGATCAGGTTCAAGTCTGGGCTCTGGCTGGGCCACACAAGGACATTCAGAGACTCGTCCCGAAGCCACTCCTGCTTTGTCTTGGCTGTGCGCTTAGGGTCGCTGTCCGGTTGGAAGGTGAACCTTCGCTCCAGTTTGAGGTCCTGAGTGCTCTGGAGACGGTTTTCATCGAGGATCTCTCTGTACTTTGCTCCGTTCATCTTTCCCTTGTTCCTAACTAGCCTCCCAGTCCTTGCTGCTGAAAAACATCCCCACGGCATTATGCTGCCACCATGCTTCACTATAGGGATGGTGCCAGGTTTCCTCCAGATGTGATGCTTGGCATTCAGGCCAAAGAGTTCAATCTTGGTTTCATCAGACCAAATAATATTTTTTCTCAATGTCTGAGAGTTCTTCAGGTACCTTTCGGACAATTCCTTCGACCTCATGGCTTGGTTTTTATCTGTCAACTTTTAGACATTATATAGACAGGTGTGTTCCTTTCTAAATAATGTCCAATCAATTGAATTTACCAAAGGTGGACTCCAGTCAAGTTGTATAAACATCTCAGGGATGATCAACAGAAACAGGATGCACCTGAGCTCAATTTTGATTCTCATAGCAAAGGATCTGAAAGGGTATTTCAGTTTTTTGGAGTATTGTGGTGAGAATTATTATATTTTTTTGTTCATTTTAGAATAAGGCTGCAACGTAACAAATGTGGAACAAGTGAAGAGGTCTGAATACTTTCCGAAAGCACTGTATAATGTTCTTGATGTAAACACAATACATATACAATGGGGAGAACAAGTATTTGATCCACAGCCGATTTTGCAGGTTTTCCTACTTACAAAGCATGTAGAGGTCTGTAATTATTTATCATAGGTACACTTCAACTGTGAGAGGCGGAATCTAAAACAAAAATCCAGAAAATCACATTGTATGATTTTTAAGTAATTAATTTGCATTTTATTGCATGACATAAGTATTTGATACATCAGAAAAGCAGAACTTCATATTTGGTACAGAAACCTTTGTTTGCAATTACAGAGATCATATGTTTCCTGTAGTTCTTGACCAGGTTTACACACCCACTGCAGCAGGGATTTTGGCCCACTCCTCCATACAGACCTTCTCCAGATCCTTCAGGTTTCGGGGCTGTCGCTCCGAAGATTTTCTATTGGGTTCAGGTCTGGAGACTGGCTAGGCCACTCCAGGACCTTGACATGATTCTTACGGAGCCACTCCTTAGTTGCCCTGGCTGTGTGTTTCGGGTCGTTGTCATGCTGGAAGACCCAGCCACGACCCATCTTCAATGCTCTTACTGAGGGAAGGAGGTTGTTGGCCAAGATCTTGCGATACATGGCCCCATCCATCCGCCCCTCAATACAGTGCAGTCGTCCTGTCCCCTTTGCAGAAAAGCATCCCCAAAGAATGATGTTTCCACCTCCATGCTTCACGGTTGGGATGGTGTTCTTGGGGTTATACTCATCCTTCTTCTACCTCCAAACACGGCGAGTGGAGTTTAGACCAAAAAGCTCTATTTTTTGTCCAATCAGACCACATGACCTTCTCCCATTCCTCCTCTGGATCATCCAGATGGTCATTGGCAAACTTCAGACGGGCCTGGACATGCGCTGGCTTGACAGGGGGACCTTGCGTGTGCTGCAAGATTTTAATCCATGACGGCGTAGTCTGTTAGTAATGGTTTTCTTTGAGACTGTGGTCCCAGATCTCTTCAGGTCATTGACCAGGTCCTGCCATGTAGTTCTGGGCTGATCCTCATGATCATTGATGCCCCACGAGGTGAGATCTTGCATGGAGCCACAGACCGAGGGTGATTGACCGTCATCTTGAACTTCTTCCATTTTCTAATAATTGCACCAACAGTTGTTGCCTTCTCACCAAGCTGCTTGCCTATTGTCCTGTAGCCCATCCCAGCCTTGTGCAGGTCTACAATTTTATCCCTGATGTCCTTACACAGCTCTCTGGTCTTGGCCATTATGGAGAGGTTGGAGTCTGTTTGATTGAGTGTGTGGACAGGTGTCTTTTATACAGGTAATGAGTTCAAACAGGTGCAGTTAATACAGGTAATGAGTGGAGAACAGGAGGGATTCCTAAAGAAAAGCTAACAGATCTGTGAGAGCCGGAATTTTTAGTTGTTGCTAGGTGATCAAATACTTATGTCATGCAATAAAATGCAAATGAGTTATTTAAAAATAATACAATGTAATTTTCTGGATTTTTGTTTTAGGTTCCGTTTCTCACAGTTGAAGTGTACCTATGATTTTAAAAAAGTACAGATCTCTACATGCTTTGTATGTAGGAAAATTAGCAATTATTTTGCATGTGTTGAATAAATAATGATAGAGTTGTTAAACTTGATGTTTGAGACAAGTAGCAGGTGGTAGGTGCACTGACCTGGAATAAAAGCAGAACATAAATGTTCTGTAATAAGGACAAACCATTAACTAAATCATTTGTACCAAGGATAATTTACATAATTCTCAGCATGTAAATTAAGGCTTTATAGTAGGCCTACATTAACCCATTTAGCTGATGACTGTCCTGAATGACTCAATATTCATACTAATAGACACCCGCTCATCCTCTGCTGTTCACTAGTCTTTTATCACTCTTTTAAATGGAACTCTTCGTACAATGACCCCATCACTGATGAACAGGACCTCACACTAGCCTCAGAAGTGGACAATGTACAGTACCAGTCAAAAGTTTGGACACTCCTACTCATTCAAGGTTTTTTCTTAATTTTTACTATTTTCTACATTGTAGAATAATAGTGAAGACATCACAACTATGAAATAACAGATATGGAAGTGTTAAAACAAATCATTCTCTCAACCAGCTTCATGAGGTAGTCACCTGGAATTAATTTAAATTAACAGGCGTGCCTTGTTAATAGTTAATTTGTGGAATTTCTTTCCTTCTTAATGCGTTTCAGCCAATCAGTTGTGTTGTGACAAGGAAGGAGTGGCATACAGAACATTGCCCTATTTGGTAAAAGACCAAGTCCATATTATGGCAAGAACAGCTCAAATAAGCAAAGAGAAGCGACAGTCCATCATTACTTTAAGACATAAAGGTCAGTCAATACGGAAAATGTCAAGAACTTTGAAAGTTTCTTCAAGTGCAGTCGCAAAAAACATCAAGCGCTATGATGAAACTGGCTCTCATGAGGACCGCCACAGGAAAGGAAGACCCAGAGTTACCTCTGCTACAGAGGATAAGCTCATTAGAGTTACAAGCCTCAGAAATTGCAGCCCAAATAAATGCTTCACAGAGTTCAAGTAACAGACACATCTCAGCATCAACTGTTCAGAGGAGACTGAGTGAATCACGCCTTCATGGTCGAATTGCTGCAAAGAAACCACTACTAAAGGACACCAATAATAAGAAGAAACTTGCTTGGGACAAGAAATATGAGCAACGGACATTAGACCGGTGGAAATGTGTCCTTTGGTCTGACCTCCAAATATGAGACTTTTTGGTTCCAACCGCCGTGTCTTTGTGAGAGGCAGAGTAGGTGAACGGATGATCTACATATGTGTGGTTCCCACCGTGAAGCACAGAAGAGGAGGTGTGATGGTGTGGGGGTGTTTTGCTGGTGACACTGTCAGTGATTTATTTAGAATTCAAGGCACACTTAACCATCATGGCTACCACAGCATTCTGCGGCGATATGCCATCCCATCTGGTTTGCGCTTAGTGGGACTATAATTTGTTTTTCAACAGGACAATGACACATCCAGGCTGTGTAAGGGCTATTTGACCAAGAAGGAGAGTGATGGAGTCCTGCATCAGATGACCTGGCCTCCACAATCACCCGACCTCAACCAAATTGAGATGGTTTGAGATGAGTTGGTCCGCAGAGTGAAAGAAAAGCAGCCAACAAGTGCTCAGCATATGTGGTAACTCCTTCAAGCATTCCAGGTGACGACCTCATGACGCTGGTTGAGAGAATGCCAAGAGTGTTATAAGAATGTTATTTCATACTTTCAATGTCTTCACTATAATTCTACAACATAGAAAATAGTCAAAATAAAGAAAAACCCTTGAATGAGTAGGTGTGTCCGAACCTTTCACTGGTACTGTAAATGATATCAAAGCTAGACTATTGATCTAGTAGAGAGCTCTAAAAATAAACCTTAAGTTGCTTAAAAATATCTAAATCGTATTATTGTTAGGGCACTTACACTCTCCCTGTTTCAGAGAAATGTGATAAGACGTTGAGAGGAGTGTAGGTGTAAATATGGGTACATCAGACAGCTGTGTAGCTGGAGTGGTGAGGCCTAGTGGTGTGAGACTAAGAAAGCATTAGGAGCTCACAGGGAGGGAGAGGTGGAAGCAGGGTGGTGGCCAGGGCAGCAAGCCGAGTGTATTCAATGCCGAGTGTATTCGAGTGTGAAAATGTGTGGATGTGTTTCCATGCGTGCACCTGTGAGCAAATCTGTGTGTGTGTGGGTGTGTGTGTGTGTTTGTGTCTGTTTGTGTGTGTCCATGTAGGTCTGTGCACTCCTAGCAGGTGCAGTGCGGTGAACTCACAGTGTAGCAGTGAAACAACATGCCAGTGCCCTGTCTGGAAAGGTCATGACCTTTGTGATGGTCTGTCAGTAGAGTAGAGAGAGCAGGCTGGGCTAAAGGAAGCGCAGCGGACCAGGTACAGTCTGACACATAGAGAAAGAGAGTTAATTAACATGCAGACAGACACACAGGCCATTGTCAGAGAGAGTGGCCGTATAATTCCCCCACTCTGTCCCAGATGCCTCGACCCATTATCTGATGAATGTTCAAAAGCAAACGACTGTGCCTTTATAATAGTGTATGATTGAACTCTTTTTTTCCCCTGGGAAGCTCAGTATTTCTCACATTTAATTTATCCCCTTATATCATTTAGTTCAATTAAATATATTGTGCATGGATAGCTCCCTTGGGGATAATTTTTATCACTGAGTGCTAATTGTGATCACTCAGAGTGGACGGGGGCTGTGTCCTCAGGACAGCAGGTTGGCTCTGTTCTCAAAGGCAGTGGAGGATTCTACTGAGTGAGTGAAGTAAAGGGCCTATGCTCCATATGGAGGGCATACTATATGGATACAATCATGAGGTTAGTTGGTGCTGGATGAACAAACAAACAAGCAAATAGGCTCTATTTCTTTCTCTCTTCTCCTCTCTCTCTCCCTCCCTTGAGGACTGTTTCAGTGTTTAATAGTGGAGATTCAGACAATGGTCTCACAGAGCTACAGTATGGGGAACTATCTGTCACATAGATTAGTTCCTGGGGGAACTTCTCTCTGTGTAACGGTCTGTCTAACTGTCTTGTGTGAAGGTCAAGCCAGTCAACACACATTTGTGGTCTTCATCTTGCTCTTTTCCTCACACACTTTACCATGGGTTATTATTATGTAAAGTCACACACAGTCCTTGAACTGAAGTGGAGTATTACCTTTAGTCAAATCCAGAATGTCTGCTGCTGTAATTAGCTGTAATAGGTGGAATACGTGATGTAATTACATGAAAGGATTCTCTGCAGGTTCGTTTTATACACAGCTTCTGACACTTTCTATGCTTGGTCTCCTCTATGGAAAAGCACTTGTAATAGATAAATGGGTACAATTGTAAACTGTAACTATGAAACTCAGAGTGCTGACATAGAAAATATTCTGTTATCCTCCGACTAGGTGTAACAGGCCTAGAATTACAGCAGCCCCTAGTCAGTATTCAGAGAGAGATGTGAGTCTGAGGCAAAGCTCAGTCACTGGTGAGAACTGCCTGGAGCTCTGTGGTCTTTACTGCTCACGTCTAATAAATGCTGCAAGTTATGGCTGAGGTGGCTGTTCCCCAGTAAAACTAGACCTAGTTTGCAGTGAGGAAAGAGGAATAAATGTGTGTGCATGTGTTTTCGGGCAACGGGCACCCACACATAAACAGTATAGAAATAGGTTTTACTCAGGTTACCAACAGCTTTTTATCAATCAACTGGCGTAGTCGGCTATTCTCTTTGCCATGTTATCTTTACCCTTTTTTATGTACACTATTAGATAAAAAGGTGCTATCTTGAAACTAAAAGGTTATTTGGCTGTCCTCATTGGAGAACCCTTTGAATAACCCTTTTTGGTTCCAGGTAGAACCTTTTCGGATTCCATGTTGAACCCTTGGGGGAAAGGGTTCTCATTTGGGGACAGCCCAAGCTGTCTGTCTGTCTGTCTGTCTGTCTGTCTGTCTGTCTGTCTGTCTGTCTGTCTGTCTGTCTGTCTGTCTGTCTGTCTGTCTGTCTGTCTGTCTGTCTGTCTGTCTGTCTGTCTGTCTGTCTGTCTGTCTGTGTCTGTGTGTGTGTGTGTGTGTGTCTGTGTGTCTGTGTGTCTGTGAACCTGAGATCTAATAGCCTCCTGAGGAAATACTTTCCGGTCGGTGAGGGTCAGCATTTAGACACAGGTCACTGCCTCTGGATTTCAGTCATCAAGAAAAGGTGCCTGGTTCATCTCAAAGTTTCACAGAAATAATGTCTTTACTCAACCACATAACAGGTTTCCACTCTCTGTTCCAAAGACTCTCCAACAATTCTGGGAAGTAAAGTCGATAGTCCTAAAAAGCTACTGGCTATGTTCCTCTGAGAGGTTCCTGAGTTGCCAGGGATTAATTGACAGGGTACGTTTCCTCACTGCATAAGCAGTACGCTGTTTTACAGCAAGACACTTTAAATCTCAATGTTACCATACCAGTGGCTACTCTTTTATTGCACATCTGTATAAACTGCTGTAAATGCTGGCTTTTGTAACATCATTGGAGCCCATTTAATTTGTAAATGGGTGTAACAGAGTGAGTTCAGTGAAGCATAAAATCGCATGGTTTAAAACACTGCAACTGTACACCTGACAAACATCCTACTTGGTATTCTACACATGACATGCCATCAGATATACATGTTCAGGAAGCTACATCCTTTTCTAAAACACATTTTCAAACCTAGGTGTTTCTATCTAATGGGTGGCCTGTGATAGTTTGTGATAAATTGAGCAGGAGTAGGTGAAATCACCTATCTGCTGTGCAAGTCATAAAATAAAAAGTTTAGCCTGTGCTGTGTGTGTAATGAGCCTGTCGCTATGGTCACTAGTGGCGAGGCATCAGCCACCGAGCGGCCCGGACATCCCCGACATCCCCCTGTCTCCCAGATCACACTTCACACATCCATTATCCTCAGCAACTAATTTTCCCTCCAAAAATGACACTTCTATGGAGTCTCAGAGATCCGCTCCCATGCGTTGACAAACCCGCAAGGAAATGACTTATTTATCACGGCTGAGTGATTACTGAGAACTCGCTGTCTCTCTTAGTCTTTAGATGGGGCCTCAGAATTCTCTTTTTTTCCAGTTTCTCCTTGTAACACAAAACTGGGATGAGAAGCACGTTGCCTTGATCATTTCCCAGGGGTGAGGCCCATTGAATACTGCTGGGCTCTGGATAGTTGGTAGAGGTACCCAAGAAGCCTGGGTGGCACTTGAAATCTCAACACAAATGTTTTCAACACATAATTCTTTGGAACTTTGGGACAGGAAAATGAGGGAAGTTATAGCAAATGTCTCAAATTTCTACTGGCAGCATCAAATAGGGTCATAGTGTTAAGAATCAACTTGTTGCTGTTCTCCCAATAATATTTCTCTACCCAGAAGGTTATCAATGCTTTCATTTACCTTGGAAGAAAAATGAAGATTACAATTGTCTACTTTCAGTCTAACTGGTGGTTTTGCCCGAAAGAAAATAAGACTAACAGCCTCATTAAATGCACTGAATCAATATGCAATTAAAAGACAAACAAGGTATTGATAGTATACTAAAGACTGCTGAGAATCGGTCAACCAGGACATTGAAAACACAAGTGAGAAATCAATACATAATTAATAAGATCACAGACCAGAGTAAGCAATCCCTAACCCCCCGTGGCCACCCTCACAGTCACAAACATTCCAAAAATCAAATGTTTTCCCCCCATATAATGTTACATAATTTGTCAGATATTGGTTAGGTACAGGATTTGGACTCAACCAAAAAGCTAACTTAATTCTAAAGGGGATGGAAAGCCTTCCAAACTTGTGTCAGTTCTGATGCTGCTTATCACTGGCTCTGCCATCATCCTGTCAGCCTCACACCCACGTGGGGACTGATGGGAGGGGCTGGGAGGGGATGGTCCACATGTCTCAGCAACACCAGAGTCATGAACACTCCATTCCTCACTCCAGCCTCCATCCCAACAGAAGTACACCCAGGGAAGGAAATAAGTTGACATTAGGGTGAAAAGATCTCAGTCTCAACGGAATGGAAAGTACTCCACTCTCTCTTTTAATGGCTTTTGATATCAACAGCGTTTGAAGACCCCAATCAGCCCAGTCCGCTGTGGCACAAGCAGGGACACTGCAGATGCATTAGCATGACAAAAACAGCGATATGACTGAGACAAAGCAACAGGGTCACATTTCTCATTTTCTATTGCCCCAAAACAGCAGAAGCTGGAGCTCATTTCCTAGAAAAGACCCCTGAGACACTCCATATTGGCCCTCTACAGCTTTCCATATGAGCATCTATTACTCTAAATACTTTTCCTGCATCCCCCAGAACAAAGCTAACATATCAGATAGGCTGGTGGTGCTGTAACTCTGCTGTGAGTGTGTACAGACTGGCAGTAAAGACTGACGATTTGAAATTATATTTAAAAAGACAGTGCAGTTTACCTCGACTGTCTGTCAGGAACTGTTGCCATCATAAAAATGCATTACAGCAAATTAAGCTGAAAGAGAATGAAGAGGAAGAGGGGAAGAGGGTGGTTCACTTCAGCACCGTGTCTGTCTTGCAAGTCAATCAACATTAATTTAACCAGCCCAACGGCAATTCTGACTTTGATAATTACGCTTCTGAATACATAAAATTGTGCTCAAGGTGGGGCATGACCGACATAATGATACTTTTATTGATATGAACATGGGAGTGAGAGAGTAAAAACAAGTGATGGAGATTATGCAAAGCTAGCAAAGCCATTAGCAGGTTCAAAGAGATGAGCAGAGTTTTGACCCCCGTATGGTGTGTAAATATGGTGACTCATACCAGCCGTGCATTAGAGAATGGGCAAGGAGGCGGAACAGAACAGAAGAGAGATCTGAGCTGCCTGTAAACTTTCATTTGTCAGTGGCTATTGATTGTCAGGCTGAGTGGGGAGGCAGGGCTGTGGACCATCACAGCTGCATCAGGAGCTCCCACAGAAATACACAGACATATGGTAGCATCAGCCAAGAGTTACACTCGGGTCATTCAAGCCAGGTCAATGTTCTCTATCCAAAGATAGATGCTGAGTACATCTAAGAGCCATGGACTTCTTGGAGCAGGTTATATTCAAATAGACTACTGTACTTTTCATTTCAGCTCTTCAGAAACACAGATACCACATTTCCCAATGCTCCAAAAATGTTTGCCAGCCTGTAAACCACATTGCTGAGAAACTACTGACAGGGAGATGTCTGCTGTCTGAATCCTGTGGAAATGGATGACATACTTAGGAGGGTTCAATAGGTAACACGTCATCCTCTGTGTTCCACGTGCCTGGGAGAATAGAGGCCTGGCACACGTCATCCTCTGTGTTCCACGTGCCTGGGAGAATAGAGGCCTGGCACACGTCATCCTCTGTGTTCCACGTGCCTGGGAGAATAGAGGCCTGGCACACGTCATCCTCTGTGTTCCATGTGCCTGGGAGAATAGAGGCCTGGCACACGTCTAGTAGCACGATGATCAGTCAATAGAGAGACATCAAAATAATTGACTAGATTAAAGTTGTACTGTGACACTGCTGCTGTCATCTGATATGTAAAGAGGGTAAGAGTGTGAGTGAGTAAGTGAATGTTCACAGTCAAGCCCACTAACACCCCTATGAGATAACAGCAAAATCATAGTCTGCCTGAACAATCAAGCAATACTCAATCAGGAGGCATCAAAGCCAAAGGAACTGCACACTATTTAAGAAATGCTATAGATGGACGTTAAGTTGTCTAGAAACATACTAAAAAACAATTAGGCAACAAATTCTATCCATTTTAGACAACTTCATGGACAAAACATTTCCCTGTATTAGTGAAGGTATACACTTGGCAGTAGAAAGCCTAACAGTATATTTGATCTTTCAGCTTCCCTATGAAATCTAGGAAAATGAGCAAAAGTGACAAATGGTTTGATGAAGAATGCAAAACCCTAAGAAAGAAATTGAGAAACCTATCCAACCAAAACCATAGTCCACGCCTTCACTATTATCAAGGCAAGACGCAAATGCAGACACAGGAGGCAGATGATTCGAGTCTTTCAATGTTTATTAATCCAAAGGGGTAGGCAAGAGAATGGTCGTGGACAGGTAAAAAGGTCAAAACCAGATCAGAGTCCAGGAGGTACAGAGTGGCAGACAGGCTGGTGGTCAAGGCAGGCAGAATGGTCAGGCAGGCGGGTACAAAGTCCAGGAACAGGCAAGGGTCAAAACCAGGAGGACTAGAAAAAGACGAATGCAAAAAAAACAGGCGAACGGGAAAACCGCTGGTTGACTTGGAAACATACAAGACGAACTGGCACAGAGAGACAGGAAACAGGGATAAATACACTGGGGAAAACAAGCAACACTTGGAGGGGGTGGAGACAATAACAGAAACAGGTGAAACAGATCAGGGTGTGAACACTATGGTGATTCACTAAAACAATACCCAAAATACACTACGGAAAATGATGGAACAGAACATCAGAAATCAGCTTGAAGAATCCAATGAATCTAACCAATTCTGGAAACATTGGAACACACTCTGTCAGGACCCGGTTACGAACCCGGGTCTCTGGAGTGAGAAACAGTCACTAAACCACGAATAGTCAGCAGAACCCAGAAGATGAGGCAGACACAGCAGTACTTGAGACGGTGTATTTAATGAAGTAAAAAGTGAAGTTCTTCAGGAAAACATGTAACTCCACAACCTCAAAAGGAATTCCACAAGAACAAAGGTAATCCTCCAAGACAAAAAGGTAAATCCACAAGGTGGAAGGTATAGCACAAAAAAGCCTCAAAAGATACTTAAAAACAAACAAACAAGAACAAAAAACACAATTCCACAAGCAAGTCCACCGGGATCAACAAGAGTTCACAGAGTACTAGGGCTGGGTGCTAACATACAAACACAGAGCAAAGAACTGAGTAAAACAAAGGGTTTAAATACAATCAGGGGAAACGAGGCACAGGTGCAAATAATAATGGGGATCAAGGGAAAAGAAAAGGTCAAAAGGCACAATGGGGGCATCTAGTGACCAAAAACCGGAACAACCCTGGCCAAATCCTGACACACTCAACAAACAACCACACGAAGAGATATCTATCCAAAACAGAGATGTGTGGATAAACCACTTCTCCAATCTTTTGGACTCTATAGCGAAGAACAAACAGCAAAAACATATACATGATAAATTACATATCTTAGAATCAGCTATTAAAGACTTCCAGAACCCACTGGATTCTCAAAATACATTGAATTAACTACAGGTCAAAGTACAAACCCTCCAACCCAAAAAGGCCTGTGGTGTTGATGGTATCCTACATGAAATGATAAAATATACAGACAACAAATTTCAATTGGTTATACTTAAACTCTTTAACATCATAGCTCTAGTATCTCCCCAATATTTAGAACCAAGGACTGATAACCCCAATCCACAAAAGTGGAGACAAATTTGACCTCAATAACTACTGTGGGATATGAGTCAAGAGCAAACTTGGGAAAATCCTCTGCATTATTATTAACATCAAACGTGTACATTTCGTCAGTGAAAACAATGTACTGAGCAAATGTCAAATTGGCTTTTTACCAAATTACCGTACGACAGATCACGTATTCACCCTGCACACCCTTATTGACAAACAAACAAACCAAAGTCTTCTCATGCTTTGTTGACTTCAAAAAAGCTTTTGACCCAATTTGGGTCTGCTGTACAAATTGATGGAACGTGGTGTTGGGGGAAAAAACACAACATGATAAAATCCATGTACACCAACAACAAGTGTGGGGTTAAAATTGGCAAAGAACACACACACATTTCTTTCCACAGGGCCATGGGGTGAGACAAGGATGCAGCTTAAGCCCCACCGTCTTCAACATATATATCAACGAATTGGCGAGGGCACTAGAACAGTCAGCAGCACCTGGCCTCACCCGACTAGAATCTGAAGTCAAATGTCTACTGTCTACTGATGATCTGGTGCTTCTGTCCCAAACCAAGGAGGGCCTACAGCAGCATTTAAATCTTCTGCACAGATTCTGTCAGACCTGAGCCCTGACAGTAAATCTCAGTAAGACAAAAATAATGGTGTTCCAAAAAAGGTCCAGCTTCCAGGACCACGAATACAAATTCCATCTGGACACCGTTGCCCTAGAGAACACAAAAACATATACATACCTCGGCCTAAACCTCAGAGCCACAGGTAACTTCCACAAAGCTGTGAACGATCTGAGAGACAAGGCAAGAAGGGCCTTCTATGCCACCAAAAGGAACATAAAGTTTGACATGCCAATTACGATCTGGCAAAACAAATCTTGAATCAGTTAAAGAACCCATTATCACTTTATGGTTGTGAGGTCCGGGGTCTGCTCACCAACCAAGAATTCACAAATATATCCTCTGTGTACAACGTAAAACACCAAATAATGCATGCAGATCGGAATTAGGCCGATACACGCTCATTATCAAAATCCAGAAAACAGATGTTAAATTCTACAACCACTTAAAAGGAAGTGATTCCCAAACCTTCCATAACAAAGCCATCACCTACAGAGAGATGAACCTGGAGAAGAGTCCCCTAAGCAAGCTGGTCCTGGGGCTCTGTTCACAAACACAAACAGACCCCACAGATCCCCAGGACAGCAAACCAATTAGACCCAACCAAATCAAGAAAAATATATATATAATTACCTGACACATTGGAAAGAATTAACAAAAAAACATAGCAAACTAGAATGCCTTGAAAACAGAGAATACAGAGTGGCAGAATACCTGACCACTGTGACTGACCCAAAATTAAGGAAGGTTTTGACTATGTACAGACTCAGTGAGCATTGCTATTGCCCACAAACGAGGTGGAAACTGATCTGCACTCCCTAACCTCCTGCCAAATGTATGACCATATTAGAGACACATATTTCCCTCAGATTACACAGACCCACAAATAATTCGAAAACAAATCCAATTTTGATAAACTCCCATATCTATTGGGTGAAATAGCACAGTGTGCAATCACAGCAGCAAATGTGTGACCTGTTGCCACGAGAAAAGGGCAACCAGTGAAGTACAAACACCACTGTAAATACAACCCATGTTTATTTGTTTTCCCTTTTGTAGTTGCACATCCCTACAACACTGTATATAGACAATGTTTACTGTTCACATTTGATTGTTTATTTCACTTTTGTTTATGTATTCCAGTTGCTTTGGCAATGTAAACATGTGTTTCCCATGCAGATAAAGCCCCTTGAATTGAATTGAGAGTGAGTGAGTGAGTGAGTGAGTGAGTGAGTGAGTGAGTGAGTGAGTGAGTGAGTGAGTGAGTGAGTGAGTGAGTGAGTGAGTGAGTGAGTGAGTGAGTGAGTGACCAATGGGATCACAAGACAAAACTAGAACAGAGAGTGATGCTGGGGGAGGATGAGCTGCCGCAAAGGGAGAGTCAAACCTGCACAACGTCACACAAGCAAATGGAGAGCCACCCCCCCAACCCCTAAGTGAGTCACACTGTGGATTCTACCTTAAAATAACACTGTTTTATGATCTGTACTCCTTTCATATGATAGGGCCTATATGATTTTTGAGGGGGTTGGACAAGCACCCTAATACCCCTAAGAAAAAGTAGGCCATCCCATCAGGTAGCCTTAGTTTTCTACTTAGGTCTAACGTATGGGATTATCACTTCAAAAAGCAAACATCTGAAGCATTTTAGATTGCAGAGAGGCTCAGGAATTATATTTGACTGTGAGGGAGATTTCTCATGCGAATCTTCAAGAGAGGAGCCTTATTGAAGATGGGAGAGGATTTTGTTATTAGAGCATTGTGTGCCTTTGGAGGATATTGAACCTCACAGATAGTGGTGAGAACATGATTAATAACCATAATCAGAGCAGTATCTAAATATAGACCCCCATTAACCAGCTGGCCTTCATAAATGTGAATAAGCCATCAGGTTAAATGGGATAAAACATTGACAGGGCTGAGAGGCGAACTGAGAGACAGACATCGTAGGCCAGCAATGATTCATTGGGTTAGAATGGTGTGCATCTCAGACGGTCCACCTAAAATAATGTTTTGGCACTGTGATGTGGCCCAATTTATTTGTACTTTTTATTTAACCAGGTAGTGTAACGGCTTTCGTCATCGGATGAGGAAGAGTAGTTGGACCAAAGCGCAGCGTGGTAAATGTTCATGTTTGTTTATTGACCTGAACACTTATACAAAATAACAAGAGAATAAATTAAACCGAAACAGTCCCGTACAGTGCAAACACTAATAAGGAAAATAACTACCCACAAAAACCCTGTGGGAAAAAGCTGCCTAAGTATGGATCCCAATCAGAGACAACAATAGACAGCTGTCCCTGATTGAGAACATACCCGGCCAAAACAAAGAAATACAAAAGCGTAGAAAAAAGAACATATAATGCCCACCCAAATCACACCCTGACCAAACCAAAATAGAGACATAAAAAAGCTCTCTACGGTCAGGGCGTGACAGGTAGGTCAGTTGAGAACAAGTTCTTATTTACAACTGCGACCTGGCCAAGATAAAGCAAAGCAGTGGGACACAAACAACACAGAGTTACACATGGGATAAACAAACATACAGTCAATAACACAATAGAACAATCTATATACAGTGTGTGCAAATGTAGTAAGATTAGGGAGGTAAGGCAATAAATAGGCCATGGTGGCAAAATAATTACAATTTAGCAATTAAACACTGGAGTGATAGATGTGCTGAAGATGAATGTGCAAGTAGAGATTCTAGGGTGCAAAGGAGCAAAAAAACAAAACAATATGGGGATGAGGTAGTTGGGTGGGTTATTTACTGATGGGCTGTGTACTGTACAGGTGCAATGATCGGTAAACTGCTCTGACAGCTGATGCTTAAAGTTAGTGTGGGAAATATAAGTCTCCAGCTTCAGTGATTTTTGCAATTTGTTCCAGTCACTGGCAGCAGAGAACTGTATGGAAAGGTGGCCAAAGGAGGAGTTGGCTTTGGGGATGACCAGTGAAATATACCTGCTGGAGTGCGTGCTACAGGTGGGTGCTGCTATGGTAACCAGTGAGCTCAGATAAGGTGGGGCTTTAAATAGCAAAGACTTGTAGATGACCTGGAGTCAGTGGGTTTGGCGACGAATATGAAGCGAGGGCAAGCCAACAAGAGCATACAGGTCGCAGTGGTGGGTAGTATATGGGGCTATGGTGACAAAATGGATGGCACTGTGATAGACTACATGCAATTAGCTGAGTAGGGTGGAGGCTATTTTGTAAATGACATCGCCAAATTCAAGGATCGGTAGGATAGTCAGTTTTACAAATGTATGTTTGGCAACATGGGGGAAGGATGCTTTGTTGCGAAATAGGAAGCTGATTCTAGATTACATTTTGGATTGGAGATGCTTAATGTGAGTCTGGAAGGAGAGTTTACAGTCTAACCAGACACCTAGGTATTTGTAGTTGTCCACATATTCATAAGTCAGAACCGTCCAGAGTAGTGATGCTAGATGGGCGGACAGGTGCGAGCACCGATCAGTTGAATAGTATGCATTTAGTTTTTCTCGCATTTAAGAGCAGTTGGAGGCCATGGAAGGAGTGTTGTATGGCATTGAAGCTCATCTGGAGGTTTGTTAACACAGTGTCCAAAGACGGGCCAAAAGTATACAGAATGGTGTCGTCTGCGTAGAGGTGGATCAGAGAATCACCAGCAGCACGTGCTGCTGTATACAGAGAAAAGAGTCGGCCTGAGAATGGAACCCTGTGGCACCCCCATAGAGACTGCCAGAGATCCAGACAACAGGCCCTCCAATGAAAACAGAGTACACATTGAGAACAAAGAAAAACTGACTAACAAGTGGAATAACACTCAAGCTACATGTACAGACAGTTCAATTTGATACCATTATTTCACATTGAAGCAACATAAAGAATTTCTCAAGAAGGTCAAGCCAAGCAACACCTCTTTTCATTGTATATAGAACACATCTGAGATGACTCCATAATAAACTATATATGAATATACTCTTATCTCATTCCTTGTACCTATGTACAGCTGGGCCCAGGCAGAGAACAACACATGAATCAGAGTAGAAATCTTTCCCTGTCCGCCCTCACGGAACAGGAAACATTAATACTGCATTTCATCTCACCTGCTAGGTGGCTCTATGGAACTAGTGGCTGCAGGTGACAGCCACTGTGATGTTGAATGAACTGCTGGAGCCACCTGCCTCTGCCCTTGGCTTGTGATGGTCTGTGTTTTTCTGGTCTCCACGGTGATTGACAGGTATGGGAGCAGACGCGTGGGACCTATCCGCGTGCAACAGGATCAAGTAAGACATGAACTGCACTGCAATATTGATGCTTTACTGGAGAAACAGTGGACAAAGAGACATGACACTCTTACCTCTCTATGTGTGTTGTGCTAGGTTGGAAGTTGGAACCACAGGTTTATATCATGTTTATATTCATAGCCTCAGTCGCTTGACTTGTTTGATGAGGCAGACTTTGTACAGAGAATATAGAGAATATGGAGAATATGCACAGCTGGAGAATGTAGACTGTTCAGATGCTGCCCTCCTCTCCATGACTGATGTTTAGAGTGGGGGGCTAGCTACGCAGAGGTCATGGGTTCAAATCCCGCTGGGACCAAAAACACATAGTACACATGTAAGTACTCACTGCACAATACGTCATTTTGGATAAAAGCATCTGCTAAGCAGCTTACATTATTGTATTACATAATTAAAGCTGGTTACAGATCTTGGAGTGAGAATGATAAGTAGCTGACCGAGACTGTTGCTAAGACTGGTCAAGACCTTGTGGCCTTTGGGTAGGCTTAGTAGTTGTAGGTATTGGTGGCCAGTGCCTTACTTGACAAAGTACTCATTACTTGTTTGTATGAATGCAGTCAGACCAGTGGAGGGTGGAGTGAGATTTGTAGGCTTCAGTGTTTACCTGATATAGAAATGTTTATGAATTATTGATGTTTCTCAAAGAGCTCAGTTTACTAAATGAGAGTATGTTGTTGCATGACTTGAAACTGAATTGCCAGCAACAATACCCAAGGTACTGTAGGTAAAAGGTAGGAAAACAGTCTGATATTCAGTGTGTGTGTGTTTGTGTGTCTGTGTGTGTGCCTGCATGCCTGTGTGTTCTCATAGCAGGAGATATAAAGCCTATCAACATAAAGCAGGCTCTGTACTGTAATCTCCCTCTCCCTCTGACTTCTCCAAACACTTACTATACCTTCACATCTGTGTGAACACCGGGGCTTCACAGACGAGCTTAAGAACAAAAGCATAAACTGTGTGTCAGAATGGCTCTGTCTGGAATGAATCAATGGCTCAAGACCATTGATTTTCATTTTGATCCATTTTTAAACCATCTAAATGCAAACCCATTCATAACACGTTTCAAGTGTTACAGGGAACCTATGCGTAATGCAAATATGCTGTGGTAGAAATTACAGGGCAATCAAAAACATGTTTTTAATGATTTATAGGGGGTCTCTGAAAATATCTCTGAAATAGTCAAATAAACTCTATGAAACTGTGAATCATATTAATGATCTAATTTTCATAAACTAGCCCACTATATTTTGATGGGTTATCATTTAGACAGGCAGCCCAATTCTGATATTTCTTCCACTAATTTGCCAAATTTGTTCAATCAGATCAGCTCTGAAAAAAGACAAATTAGTGGAAGAAAGATCAGTATTGGACTGCTTGTCTAAGCACAGTTGAAGTAGCATAGCCCTAGATACTTGCTTTTTTATTATGGATTTATGCTGCATTCATAAAAAAGTGGTGGGTGGAAATTTACCAGTTGTGAAGTCGTAAATGCAATCGCGTGCTTTGAACTCTTTGAGAAATGTCAATTGGCTAATGGCCAACCAGCTGCATAAACCAGAAAACTAAATCATGATAGTAAATAAACAAGTGTTAACATAATTGTTTTAAATAGATTGCTTTTTATAAATAATGTTTTGTTGTTGCATTTAACTGCCGAAAATTATATTATTGCGGTAATTTCCTTAATAGGTGATGCCAGAGGTCTGCATATGGGAGAAGTGGGAGCTCATGCCACGTTCATGTGCAAGTCCGAACTAGGAAAACTCAGAAATCCCTGACTTGCTGACTGGTTGAACATGGCACGTGTATAACTACAACCAGTTAGCATGTTGAACATTTTAGAGTTTCCTAGTTCCGACTAGTACTTGAACGCGGCATCCCACTCGTAATTACCAGTTGGAGTGCCGTTCAAGTGGATCTTCCCCAGACGTATGTGGCAAATTCCCACTTGATTACACGAACACAGCATGAGTCTGACCATTTCCAATCAATGTCATTGAACACAGCTGTTGCTGTGAACTCACTACATGGCAGCTGTAAATGTCATTGAATATCAGTGAAGTTGAAACAGCTCCCTCTGTTCTTTTGCAGGGTTATTGTTTCTCGTGGCTTCTAGAATAACACCGGTAAACTACAGTGAATGTTTTATAAATACACATATTTGGCTGCAATAGGCCACTGCCAGTTTACTACAAATGGTTGCTGACTGCTGTACCATAGTAAACGTACATCCTGGACACTCAAATTAGTATGATATGTGGTATGGTTTTGGTATGGTTACGTAAAGCAAGCTTACTTAAAGCAAAATTGTATGGAGTGTGTGTGGTAATTTCTAGCAATCCAATGGTTGCGTGTTTGAATCTCATAGACAACTAACATAAATAAAAAAATATCTAATTAGCATGTTAACTAACCTTAACCCTTAAACCTAACTCCTTGCCGAGCTAACATTTAGCGTTAGCCACATAGCTAATGTTAACCGTGTAGGTTTTTTTCCTTTAAAAAAATATTTTGTAACATGTGTTAGGAATACGTACCATTGTACGAAATGGATGGACAGCCACGATTTAATAACGTTACATACCAAATGAAACATCATGCTAAATGGATGGATTTTCGATATCGTTATCTACTCCTGGGTCCAGGTCACTGGTTCGCCTACGGGTACAGCGTAGTTTGGTCTGAAGAGCATTATTATTATTATTTATTATTATTGCAAAACCTGTTGTCTCAATGGCTTACAACGTTAGGTCCAAATTGCCCGTTACCAATCCTACCTATCAGAAAATGTGCAGTTCCCAAGGTAAAGTTATGACTGATGCTTTGATATTTATGGAAGGATAATTGTGACCTGTCATTGGTTTTACTGGGGTACAAGAATATTGTCATTCTTTATGTGGCAGTCTCTTGTTGAGGTAATCAAACATTCTTATTTAGCTACTGTGAAGGCACACTGGGATATTTCTATCCCTTTATGTCCTTGGGTTCTCAAGAGCTAGGATATTTACTTATGTTCAGTAGACATTTCACTTAATTTATGCCCATTGGGTATTGAAGAATATTCTGAATGCCTCGTCTTCCACATCTTCATCCAAAATATAAACTGCCATTTCAGTATTTGTAAATATACTTTATAACAAACCAAGTGACTGGCTACTGTTGGGCTGAAATAAACTCAATTGTGCTTTTAAATGTTGAATTGAAGGTCCAGACCAAGTCAGAGGAGAATGTTTCCTTACCAGGAAAACCTGCCACCTCGTATAGCCTGAGGTCCAGGGTGCCTTTGGGAAATGCAGCAAACAAACTGAACAACAACGCCAAAGGAATTAAACAAATGTAAATATTTATTTTTTTCAATTACATTTTCATTACTGCAGTGTGGTTCAGTTTTTGGTGCATCTTTGAATAATTGTTTTATTTTCCCTGAGAAACAGATGGGTGTCCACGTCAAACCAGCTCAATGTAAGCAGAGCGCTACTGAAAGTGACCAAGTTATTTAAAAGAAGGACAAGGAGAGCACTGGGGCTGGCAACTGTGATCTTGTCAGACAGGTGAGATTTTAAGGAGAGAAGGTTGAAGCCGGGCTTGGCTTTAGTCATATGAATCAATACTCTATGTAAATATCTCACGTTAATCCAATATGCTCAAATCTGAGTTGTCATATTCTTCATGGATGTTGTGCACTAGTTTTCTGTAGTTCAGCTTCACAGAGAATACCATCCACTTCTCTATATCATGTTGTTCTTTAGGCCAAGCCCATTCCAGCTGCCCCTGAGAGTAGCCTCAGAGCCAAGAGACCACTGGTTGAGGGGCTCAATGTGCCACAGGCCTTCTCACAATTCCTGCTCAACATCCCAGATGTGGACTCTGCAGATGCAGATGCCTCCTCGCTGTGCAGTGACTATGTGAAGGACTTTTACGCTTATCTAAGGAACCTGGAGGTTTTTAAATTGGACTCCTCTCAACTCTCTTGTTCTGAGCCTAATTAAATTTCATGTGATTTTTATTTATTTGGGTTGTCAAGAAGCGGCAACACCTGTTACTCTTTTTCACTACGTTAACCATTATTATTCAAGATCCTGTGTCTTGCCACAGACCCGTCTCTTAATGTCTGACCGGTTGCCATGGCTATCAACCCTATCTGGAGGGTTGTGATGTGACTAGGAGCGTGTGGAGTATTCTAGTTGACTGGCTGGTACATGTCCAGAGGCAGTTGACTGCACTGTTGGCATCATCGACCCGCTTTCTCCAGGTATGGCTTGTTTTTCCTCTGATGGTCAGATACATTTATTACTTTAAAAAAAATTGTTTTCCCTTCTGCTCGAGACTATTCAGTGCCAAAGAAGTCTCTGCAACTGGTTGGTATCATTACGAGGCTCATCGCTTACCAGTACGAGGAAATTGCTCCTCCAATGGAGGACTTTGCCCATACAACAGACTTCACATATTCCTGTGCTGAGATACGCTTGATGGAAATGACCATTCTGAAAGCCTTGAACTATGAATTGGGACAACCATCACCAGTTCACTTTTTAAGGAGAGCCGCCAAGGTTGAAGGTGAATTTGAATTTGAAAATGTAATACACATTGGTTAGCTCTACTGAAATGAACTCACCCAATTTGCTTCATGCTGTAACTGACCGCCTTGTTTTTTTTTGTATTGCTTAATTGTACTTGCTGACCAGCTATTTAAAAGTTACCATTGTTTCAGAGCCACATGGCAACAAATTATATTGCATGCCAGTACAATTTATCTTCCAGCTTCTGCCTGTTGGTTATGGGCTGGCTAAATACCTGCTGTTGCTAACCCTTCTGGACTATGCCTCAGTTCACCATCCCTTACCTTCATGATTCTGCTGGTTATGAATGGGTCAGTTATGCGCAACAAATATTTAGACTGATGTGAAGTGTATGAAACTAGACACTTTTAACCCGTAGTCATTTGATTTCTTTGGGTTATGATTCCTGATAAAGGTACAGTTATGGAGTGCTGTGTCAACAGAACATTGTTTAAGTTGTCACTGAATTCATTAATGTTTGCCCCATAGACCCCAAGCCCTGCAGCACTACATGGGCTACACAGAGGTCTCTCTGCTACCTGTGATGCAATGCATTGCCAAGACACTGGAGCGCTTGAATGATGTCAACATGAAGCAGTTGGTGAGCCCAGCCTTTAGATGACTTCTAGCCCAGCGATATACTGTAGGGCCAGACAGCAATGTTTAAATGAACCCCCCCCCAGTCAATTAAGCAGAAGTATGAAAACGTCAAGCTACTCCGGGTCAGCTGTCTCCCAGAGCTGGCATCTACCAGGGCTTACGCCTACATTAACAAACTGGCCAACTGTCACTGTTGACACATTATTTACCCTGTGTTTTTAGCTTTAAAACAAATGTTTCTTAAGTCTTTAGTTTTCAATGGTTTGTCTTGATTTTAAAAAGCAAGATTAATACGTGATATGTTGTCATGGTATTGGTATAAAAAAATACTGCTAATGTGGGCTGTTGGTGTGATGCGTCTCATTCTAAAGGAAAAAGACTTGTCTGTGCTTGGATTGCAAAGTCAATTAGTTTACCACATGATCTCAATGTCCCTCTGATGGGGGAGCAGACCTTGGAGAGACTTTGTTTTATTCTCTCTGCCTGTTTGTGGTGATGCAGTTCCATTCATTCCATTGTCCTCCAAAGTAATGCTGAATCGCCCCTATACTTCGGTCTGCTCCACAATTCATCCATCTTGGTTGGAACGTGAGTTAGCGGCAGTGATCCATTGGCAATGCAGTTCCAGACAAGTACACACAGAATGTAATTTACAAAGTGTGATAGTGTAGGAGTTAAAGTTTTTATTGAATACGGGTTCTTATAGATTATATTCATTATAGATTTTCCCCTCTGTGGGAGCATAGCCCAATACTCTTCTCTAAACTTTTCTGTAAGGGAGGGATTTGGGGAGAGATGAGTGCCTGCACTAACCTCTCTCCTCACTGTTCATTTGCATTGCTTCAATGACCATCTGGAGATGAAAGTGGTGTAGTTTGCATGAGCAGGGCATTTTACCCTTAAGTCCAACTACTGTAATTGAACAATCCTTGGTCTTGCATACACATGGACACTAAGAGGGACAAGGAACTCCCATGTTACTGAATGAAGACCTGTACTTCACATGATTCTCATCCACATTATAAATCATTGAAGGAGCCTTTTTGGCTTGTGGTCGTGTAGTCTACAGTTTGTCATTGTACTTTATTTGTACATGAGTTTGCACTGTATGATGGGTCACTAGGCTCACAGGTGACCAGGAAGTAGGAATGCACAGGTATGCAGTTCTTAGAATGCTTGCTGTTTGCACCTTGGAACAATTATATGTTCCTACAGTAATCAGGTCTGCCTGTATGAAATTGATTTTTAAATTATATTTTTTATCTTTTAAATGGGCAAAAGACCCATCCAATATCTACCTCAATATCACCTTTGCACGCGTTTTAAACATTTGTAATCCCAATGGTTAGTGGCTCAGGGACTTTTTTTTTACAAGTAAAACCAAGCATTTAGTAGGCTAAATTAACAGTCCGGTAGATGGCAGTGATTGTTCTCCGGTATGAGGACAGGGAAACGTATCCCACGCTTGCAAAAGCGCTCTCCCATGTTGCGTAGCGGAGAGGACTCGCCACAGCCAAAGAGCGCTCTGCTGTGAGAGCGAAAGTGTCAGAGTTGCGGTAGCTCAGAAAGTGCATTTGGCTGCGTTCGTCAGTGGACACTGCGCTGACCAAGAGGAGTAGGAGCTGGATAAACATTTCAGAAGCCAGTCGAGGTGACCTATAGAAAAACAACGCACAGGAAAACAGGAGGCTATTGTCAGGAAAGGTGCAACGAAATATTTAAATAGACTTGTGAGCAATGCACTGGCAGCATGGCCAGATGGTTCAGGGAACACCTAGGATTCAAAACTACCAAAGCACCACCTCCGGCGCCCCCAAAACCAGACTACAGATATTGTCACGCCGCTGTGACCGGTACGCTTGGCTACCAACAACCAAGCTCCGGGGCCACCTCTCTCTATCCAAGCCCCGCACAGCCGGACATTCTTGCTGCTTACAAACTACAAAAGGAACTGGACTTCGAAGATCCGTACACGGGAGGAGGAAATGTTTCGTTTGGAACTGGTCTGGGCTCTGGGGGGTCGCCGGACATAAAGTATGTGTCACCAAAGCACCGGCTTATAAAGGTGGAAACAATCGAGAAAAGCAACTCTGCTCCGGGCAGCAGTATCATAGCCCAAGCTGTTGCTGTTGGGAACGTTAAATCTCCCACGTCACCGCCTCCTGAAAATGAGAATAAAGAAAAGGTACGTTTTTTTTGCCCTTAGCCTGCCTCTCCAATATCCCACATCAGTAACAGTGTAGCCTATGCGGCGTCATAGCCTGCACAACTTTGAACAAGTCTAAATTGCTTCATAGATTTGTTTTTAATGTAAGTTGTTACAATCTATCCACCTAGGTTCATCAAGAGATGGTTCAATTGTTATGTGATGTGGTCATTTTCACTATTCAAACGCATTGGTTACCATTGAAAGTGGTGGATCAGATCATGTTACTGTCGTGAGGACTTACTCAAACAGGGAAGGGATCATTGAAACCGGCAGGACTACACTGAAAAAAATGTGACATACAACAACAAAAGATTTGACAGAGTTCATATAAGGAAATAATTCAACAGATTCATTTGGCCCTAATCTATGGATTTCAATTGACTGGGAATACAGATGGCTTTTAAAACAATGTGGGCATAGATCAGAAAACCAGTCAGTATCTGTGGTGTGACCATTTGCAGCATGACACATTTCATTCGAGTTGATCAGGCTGTTGATTGTTGTTCAACAACTCTTCAAAGGCTGTGTGAAGTTTTCGGATATTGATGGGAACTGGAACACGCTGTCATACATGTCAATCCAGAGCATCCCAAGCTTGCTCAATGGGTGACATGTCTGAGTATGCATGCCATTTTCCACTTCCAGGAGGTGTGTATAGATCTTTGACATGGGGTCGTGCATTATCATGCTGAAACATGAGAAAATGGTGGGTGGATGAATGTCACAACAATGGGCCTCAGGATCTTGTCATGGTATCTCGGTGCGTTCAAATTGCCCTCAATAAAATGCAATTGTGTTCGTTGTCCGTCGCTTATGCCTGCCCATACCGTAACCCCATCGATCACCATAGGGCACTCTGTTCACAACATTGACATTCGCAAACCACTCACCCACACAACGCCATACACGCAGTGTGTGGTTGTGAGGCCGGTTGGACATACTGACAAATTCTCTAAAACTACGGATGCAGCTTATGGTCGAGAAATTAACATTCAATTCTCTGGCAACCACTCTGATGGACATTCCTGCAGTCAGAATGCCAATTACACGCTCCCTCAACTTGAGACATCTGTGGCGTTGTTACAAAACTGCATATTTTAGAGTGCCCTTTTGTCCCCAGCACAAGTTTCACCCGTGTAATGATCATGCTGTTTAATCAGCTTCTTGACAAGCCACACCTGTCAGGTGGATGGATTATCTTGGCAAAGGAGAAATGCACACTAAGGGATGTAAAATACATTTGTGTACATTTTTGTGTGTATGGAACATTTCTAGTATTCTTTATTTTAGCTCATGAAACATGGGTCCAACACTACATTTTTGTATTTTTGTTCAGTGTAGTTATTTTCAGGTGTTTGTCAATGGCTGGGTCTGTCAGACAGACAACAGCTGCACAGTACATGAGGACTCTAGCTCAGAAATCTTTACTGACACATTGGATAAAGAAGTGTAGTAGCCTGCATGTCGGTAGGTGAAAGGAAGATACATGCTGTCTTCAAGCATGAAGTTTATTACAATATTTTAAACTCTAACCTTTCAGTGAAATGGATAGTTCTGTATGTTGGCAAAGAAGCCCTTAATCATCTTTTTCCCCACAGTCGGATGAACATGTGGATCCCATTGATTTTTTAAAACCTTTATTTAACTATGCAAGTCAGTTAAGAACAAATTCTTATTTACACGGTCTCTGCTTCCATTATGAAAACATTCCAATGCCATAAAATGGGGGTACAAATTGGCCAAAACCATTAATTTTATTTACCCTAAGCAAAATAGCCTACTTGAAGTACACTGAACAAAAATATAAATTCAACATGCAACAATTTCTAAGATTTTACGGAGTTACAGTTCGTGTAAGGAAACCCGTCAATTGAAATAAATTAAGTGGGCCCTAATCTATGGATTTTACTGGACTGGGAATACAGCTATGCATCTGTTGGTCACAGATGCCTTAAAAAAAAGAAGTAGTGGTGTAGCTCAGAACCTGTCAGTATCTGGTGTGACTACCATTGTTACCTCATGCAGCGCAATTTATCTCCAACGCATGGAGATGATCAGGCTGTTGATTGTGGAATGTTGCCATACTCTTCAATGGCCGTGCGAAGTTGCGGGAACTGCAACATGCTGTCCATCCATAGCATCCCAAATACACTCACTGAATCGGTGCATGTCTGGTGAGTATGCAGGCCATGGAAGAACTGGGGCATTTTAAGCTTCCAGGAAGTGTGTACAGATCCTTGCGACATGGGGTTGTGCATTATCATGCCGAAACATGATGGCCGGGGTTGAATGGCACGACAATGGGGCTCAGGACCTCGTCACGGTATCTCTGTGCATTCAAATCAATAAAATACAAATGTGTTCAATGTCCGTAGCTTATGACTGCCCATACCGTAACCCCACTGCCACCATGGTGCACTATGTTCACAACTTTGAAGCAAACTGCTCTACCACACGATGTCATACGCTTTCTGCCATATGCAGGTACAGTTCCTTAAATTTGATATATTACAATCTCTCCACCTAGGTTCAATTAAAGAGATGGTTCAATAGGTGTGTGATGTTGGCATTTTCACAATTCAAATGCATTGGTTACCATTGAAAGCAGTGGATCAGACCACGTTCCATCATGTGGGGACTTATTCAAACAGGAAATGGACTGTTGAAACGGGCAGAACGACACAGTGTATATTTCACTGATTTCTCACACCTTTGAACTGGGCCTGTGTGAAGGTGCCCAAATGCACATTTTCAAATAATCCAGACCAGGCTCATTCAACTCTCTGTTCACCAAGCAAAATCTACACTTTTACAACTCTGTCATCTCTGTACCCTAGTCTACTCTGTCCCTGTCATCAACAGATAGTGTGTGGACCGGAGACCGATGAGAAGAATACTTGCGCAGTCAGTGTACACCACGTGCCTTGAAGCCTACGTGCTTTTTAGGAACACACACTTGAAGAAACCTGAGACATTCAATGTCAGTGAGGTTAAGGAAGAGTGTGATTCTGTTTATGAATGTACATGCCTCTCCCTCCAGCGCAGGCAGGGGAGGTAGACCCAGGAAATGCATAAGTGTGTGTGTGTGTGTGTGTGTGTGTGTGTGTGTGTGTGTGTGTGTGTGTGTGTGTGTGTGTGTGTGTGTGTGTGTGTGTGTGTGTGTGTGTGTGTGTGTGTGTGTGTGTGTGTGTGTGTGTGTGTGTGTGTGTGTGTGTGTGAGAGAGAGTAAAAGTGTGTAAATATTTCTCAACATTGACAACACCCATACTGCATAACTCAGTCTGCTAGTCCCTATACTGAAGCACTAACTAATCACCTGTTGCCAGGTATTTGTTTACTCAAGCTTACTACATCAGACACTATCGTAGTAGTTTAGTTAGAGCACAGCCAAAACCTTATGCAAGTATGCAAAGTAGTGCTGCACATTTACAATTCTGTTATGAAATTCCTTACTCCCTTAAACAGGTTACTTCCTCTTTTCACACTTGTTGTAAGGTGCAGTCTGTTTAGTGTTGAGGGTGCCTGCCTGCCATTCCATAGTTTTTCTATTTCAATTGAACTAGTGGTCATTAAAATATACCAGTAAGCAGTGTCGTGCACCAAAGGAACATGGCAATTGGCAAGCCATTTAAAAGCTTGAAAACCTCCATATAGTAATTGTACAGTAATCAAGTGTATTCCAAAATGGTCTTTTAGTTTCTCGTATGCAGTTGACATCACATTCAACAATGCAGGGTTTTTGGAATTTTATGATAAACAATGTTCCAGAGCTGACCAAATAAAAATAATTGGAAACTGAAGATTGTTTCCTCACAGCAACTGACTGCTATTGGCTAATTAAACAGATTACCGCTAGCTCCTGTTAATTGGGGCTTATTTTGATCTTGGTAGTCAATTAGGGATGGAATTCTCAAGCAGAGAAATACTGTTGCCGCTCTCTCCCCCCACCCCCACCCCACCTTTTTTTGTTGCCGTGCACTGGGCACATGTTGGAGGAGCAGGCAGCTTATTCAGTAAAATGGTTTTAAAATGTTGCACTCCCGAACATGAACATAATAATATGCTGAAATTGCATCACATCCATGTGAGGGTTGGGTGAGTTAGAGGGATTCTGATTCAGAAGACTAGATTTTCATTTAGTTCTGTGGTCAAATGGGAGAGGGGGGGGGGTTAAGTAATAATGAGAGCAGACCAACCCACAAGAGTTTGATCACTCGGCTAAACACAGGCCTTCAACCTTACATGTGCTGGCTTTTCCGACAGACAGGCCAAGGTAATGTTGTCAGATACTGTTCCAGAAGGATCTATTGTCTAGACCCCAACTGATATTGGTGTAGTGAGAGACCCCAAGTCTGATGGTTATGAACAGACATGTAGAATAGCCTATTCCTTTTCCAGCAGAACTACCTGTAGAAGTAAATAGGCTTATCAGGTATTACACTGTATTCCACTTGTGGATTTGTTTTTCGTAGACGGTCATCATAATTTGTATCAGTTTTGGAGGTTGTCACGGTGAGGATTTTCTAATATAATACCACTAGCCTCTGCCCTTGTCAAAATGCAGCTGATAATATGACTGTTCTTCAACGTTTGGTTATGGAATTACAAAACAAACCGTCACTGTTAGCAAACTTAGTAAGCACTGTTCTTCAAGTAAATGTGTTTTTGTAAAATGTTCAGTCAATTGTTCAAAGTAGTCCTTTTGAATAGTTGTATGGTTTGTGTAACTTTGATATCATTGGTTTTTGTTTGACATATATGTCAATGTGAAAAATCGGAGTCTCAGCATCACCCTGTTACTGTGGAATTGTCCTATACCAACAACCAGATATGTAAAATCCTTGCTGCACCCTTACTGTGAGAACATATGATTTTCAGCTGGTTTCTCAGTAAAACGGTATGTGTTCTCTGTTCAGATACAGAGGAGGGGTGGTGTAGACAGGCCTTGAGTGTCAGGCAGTTTCATCTGATGACTCTGAATTTCCAAACAGCCTTGTTCTGACATGAGATGTTATTTATAAAGATATTTCACAGTTTGTAACGTAGTGGCATATCAAGGCATGTATTATTCTTAGTTTAGGCCTACAGAATATGAAAGAATGCTTGGATTCTGATCTTAATTCCATTTCTTCCACTGAACATGATCTATTGTAGAACTGAATCGGCTAGTTATTGTACTGGCTGGAGTGAAGTGTTTGAATGCTGACATTAGGGAGAGAGAGAGCTAGGAAGAGAGGACCACACCACTGTCTTGTTACAGCCTGAACCCCATTGATATTTTAATTACTTGACTAGTGGATGCTAATTATATAACTGCTTACCTAATGCTTGTGCTGCCAATAGCAGAGTCTATGCCATCTAGTGTTTTGTCTAATCTTAACCCTCCAAAGCTTTTTCATTCAGTTAAATGGGTGGGGTGAAAGCCTTAGTTCATCAATGATGCAATGTACAGTATGGTGATTACATGAAACTTAGGCCTCCCCCATTATTGTCCATCCTGATGGACTCTATTATGTACTTTCTTTTTTGACGACGATCACGTAGGAGCCAGCCACAGGAAAGAGCACCAGCTTGATTGTTTTTTTTTCATATGTTTTCCTGTTTTATAACGACAAGACCTTCATGGTAGAGGGAGATGATCAATTATTATCCAGCTAATTTAAATGTTCTCATCATCGCTCTTCCCCCTGGCATGGTCTCGCCTACTCGACTCGGCACTAACTTCTCAAGGACACATGAAAGTGATGACATGCACAACTTGTGAAATGTGTCAACAAAAGTGATAGTGCATAAGTCTCCCTTGTAAAATCATGTGGCTAAATATATTGCTGTGTGGCTTTCTGAATTCATAAACTGTCCTAGACACCAGGGTTGCTCTGGCCTTGAGACCCTATGCAGCAGTGTTTGAGCCATGTTCTAGTTCCCACCATGGCCCACGGTAGCAGTTGAGTGAATGGAGCCTCTGATTCCATAAGCCAGTTTCCGTACACTATGTGTAGAATCACGCAGTATAGGATCATAAACACAATACAGTCAGCTGTCCCACAGCCAGCAGAGACATTAGATTTGACAGATTTATTTCATGGTTGTTTCCCTCTTTTCCTTCCATGTACCTTTTTACAGCCTTTGACTCAACGGTTCATAAAGTCAAGTGATGCATTAGCAGCCGGGGAGACCTTGGCTTATTTGTTTTGTCATTAACATGTTTTATTCCTGTCCTTGAGACCGATTCCTGTCTCAATTGCCATTCTCGGTTGTTCATCTCAAAATCCCATTTTCACTCATTCTTTCATTTCTATGCTTTGTCTTTCCCTGCATACGCATGGTGTTTCTCTACTCTACATGTATATTTGAGCGTGTTGGAATGATGACTGCTACAAGTGGGCATCAGCTGCCTGAGCCTCCCCAACACTCCCCAGCTCAAATCACATCTCAGCTGCCTGAGCCTCCCCAACACTCCCCAGCTCAAATCACATCTCAGCTGCCTGAGCCTCCCCAACACTCCCCAGCACAGATCACATCTCAGCTACCTGAGTCTCCCAAGCCCAGATCACTTCTCAGATAATGGAATCAGAGCAGGCGCTGTGAGCCAATCAGGTGTTGTTTAGCCAAGTCATTGAAGGGGCAGTTGTGTGTAATTAGCTTACGAGTAGTGTCTCAACATCGTGTGGGGGTTTGAACCGACGCTCTTTAATTTCCCATGGAATAGACATGTTGCGGCTTTACCGCGCGTCCCTTTGTCTTTGGCTTTCTGTTCCAATCTGATTTTATGTGTGTGTATGTGTTCTTACGGTGATTTTCCCTCCAGCAGCAGTCTCTTGGTGTGGATAAATCAAGGCTGTTTGACTGGCCTATAGATTAGCAGCGCTTGGGGTTCTGAACTTTCCTCATCTTCATTCCCTCACTACCTCAGTCTTGCTTTAAAGCCTTGACTCTGGCAATCCTCTCTTCTGGGGGATGTGCCTAGCTCTTTGTTGTTCTGTTTTCTACTCTGCTCCTCTCTGTCCTTGTAGTGATAGGAGAAATGTCAGAAGTAAACACTACCGGGGCATCTGACCTCCTGGTGGACGGGCACCAGAATCCATCATGTGACACGTGGGTGTCTCTAGACGTATGAGCAGTCTCATACCTGTCTTACTATCAGATGGAAGCTGACAGGTTCTGATGGCTGGCTTTAGCTGAATGTCAGAGCATTACAGGAAGTGCAGTTCTCCTCCCACTCCCACCTCCACACAAACACACGCCTGTTTACTTACACTGTATCGCCAAGGAAGACGTCTGAAAGGAATTGCTTTGTAAGTGTCACCTGAAAGGGGTTGTAATTGCTGCTTAATTGTCTGCTATGTGAAAGTCATTTCCAGATGTAACACCCATGGTAGGTTAAATGTTCTCTTTCATTCTTATTTCTGGTACACATGGAATATGGTCCAGGCAAACAGAGTAGAGGGCACAGAGTACAGTGGGCCTATAGAGTAGGAGTTAAAACATGCTGACCCTTTACTATTTTAATGCTTAACAGAGTAACTATACTATACAGTATATAACTATACAGTTAAAAAATTATGAGTTCATGATGACCAGAGAGTAGTGATGCACCGATATGACATTTTTGGCCAATACCAATATCTGATATTTTCCTTGCAAAAAAAACCACGATACCGATATTTAACATTTTAAAGGCCTTTTTAAGCATTTTAGTACAGTTAGAGGCCGGGGTAGGCCATCATTGTAAACTGACTTGCCTTAACTTACTTGCCTTGTTAAATAAAGGTTACACACACACACTGACCAAAAATGTATTTTGTTGGCATTTAAGTATGTCCCCATTACCAGTAAAACATAATCAAAACCTATTTCTTCACTTTATTTGCTTTGCTGTTTTGTTGTTCAGTCATTTCATCCTCAACCTCGATTTCTATGGGATGCAGTTTGGGTCTTTGCGTGTCAAAAAAATATACTATTTGATGTGTCAAATAAGCTTGTTGACCAATCAGAACCTGAATATTACCGCAAATTCAACTATTGTGCCTAATACTTATTGTGGCTAGCTTCACAACACATAACCCGGTCAGGTTGAGCCTCACTAGCTAGATGAAGCTATCTGACTGCTTATAACGCTAGTTTTGGGCAACAGGGTTAAGTAGCTGGCTAGCTTTTTATTTTCATGGACTGAAGTTCAATTTCAATAGGGGAACAACAAGTGTCAACCGAGCTAATACTTACTCACAAGGATTCCTAAATCATTGCTAAGAATAATGAAAATGACTGCAGTTTTGGAGCTAGCTAGGTACCAAGCAAAAGCTAGCTACTTCAGAAGTTGCAGTCGAACAAATTCTGCTTTATTACCAACGCGGTATCGTAAACACATTGTTCGTGGCCGGTGTTTGCTTGTTTACAGACTTTTTGTACGGCTTTGACAGTGTATCTTTTTTGACATGCAAAGACCCAAACAACATTCCATAGTATGTATGTACAGTTGAAGTTTATATACACCTGAGCCAATTACATTTAAACTCAGTTTTTCACAATTCCTGACATTTAATCCAAGTAAAAAAATCCTTTCTTTGGTCAGTTAGGGTCACCACTTTATTTGAAGAATGTGAAATGACAGAATAATTGTAGAGAATTATTTATTTCAGCTTATTTCTTTCACCACATTCCCAGTGGTCAGAAGTTTACATACACTCAATTAGTATTTGGTAGCATTGCCTTTATGTTTAACTTGGGTCAAATGTTTCAGGTAACCTTCCACAAACTTCCCACAATAAGTTGGGTGAATTTTGGCCCATTCCTCCTGACAGAGCTGGTGTAACAGAGACAGGTTTGTAGGCCTCCTTGCTCGCACACGCTTTTTAAGTTCTGCCCACATATTTTCTATAGGAGTGAGGTCAGGGCTTTGTGATGGCCACTCCAATACCTTGACTTTGTTGTCCTTAAGCCATTTTGCCACAACTTTGTAAGTATGCTTGGGGTCACTCCCGTGCTTCATGGTTGGGATAGTGTTCTTCGGCTTGCAAGCCTCCCCCTTTTTCCTCCAAACATATCAATGGTCATTATTGCCAAACAGTTATATTTATGTTTCATCAGACCAGAGGACATTTCTCCAAAAAGTACAATCTTTTTCCCCATGTGAAGTTGCAAACAGTAGTCTGGCTTTTTTTATGGCAGTTTTTGAGCAGAGGCTTCTTCCTTGCTGAGCGTCCTTTCAGGTTATGTCAATATTGGAATAGTTTTACTGTGGAAAAATATACTTTTGTACCAATTTCCTCCAGCATCTTCACAAGGTCCTTTGCTGTTGTTCTGGGATTGATTTGCACTTTTCGCACCAAAGTACGTTCATCTCGAGGAGACAGAACGCGTCTCCTTCCTGATCGGTACAACGGCTGTGTGGTCCCAGGGTGTTTATACTTGCGTACTATTGTTTGTACAGATGAACGTGGTACCTTCAGGTGTTTGGACATTGCTCCCAAGGATGAACAGGACTTGTGGAGGTCTAAAAAAAAAATTCTGAGGTCTTGGCTGATTTCTTTTGATTTTCTCATGATGTCAAACAAAGAGGCTCTGAGATTGAAGGTAGACCTTGAAATACGTCCACAGGTACACCTCCAATTGACTTAGATGATATCAATTAGCCTATTAGAAGCTTCTAAAGACATGACATTATTTTCAGGAATTTTCCAAGCTGTTTAAAGGCACAGTCAACTTAGTGTATGTAAACTTCTGACCAGCTGCAATTGTGATACAGTGAAATAATGTCTGTGAACAATTGTTGGAAAAATGTATTGTGTCATGCACAAAGTAGATGTCCTAACCGACTTGCCACAACTATAGTTTGTTAACAAGAAATGTGTGGAGTGGTTGAAAAACAAGTTTTAATGAGTCCAACTTAAGTGTATGTAAATTTCCGACTTCAACTGTATGTATGTCGTGACGCTAATAGCAGTGACGCTATTACTGTAACTCTGTCACAATAATTTTTATCCCAATGGTTGAACTCGGCTATCACTATAGCTTTGACCAATTCCCAGATGTTTGTAAGACCCTGGTTAATAGAATAATTTGACAAAGTCTCAGAATTCTGCAAAATGTTAGTTCTTTATTTAGAGAGTACTCTGAATTCAAAGAGCCTTGGAAGGGCCCTCTTTCCTGTTGTCAGTTTCAGTCGACAGTTCAGTTGGCCTTGAAAGTCTCAACTCTACCCAGCTCATATTGTGAAATAGTAACAATGGTCTAGTCACACACATTATGGAATTATTACTCGAACACTTTGCATACAATTATATGATTTCAGGGTGGAATCCTTTAGTCATTACTGTAAACATATAAATTATTTTATCACTCCGGTAGGGCAACATCTGAAAAATAGCTTACTTTGTAGTGTGTACCGGTGCTCAGAGAACGGTTGATTGTCAAGTGTAATGAATTGCATTATCTTGGCTTTAATGGATTTCGCATTGGAGTTGTCTCGCTGAAATGTTCTTACTCTTTCAAATGACTGCTCGACTTGTTGACTGCTCGATCCACACAGCAGACATTGTGGGCAAGTTTAGGAATGCTGTGTTGCGCAAAATTTTACATGCCGTCATTATGTCATGTACCTACGTTATATAGATATGCACGTCAGCTTTGACCTTGCTTTTGCACCTCGGCGTTAAACTAGACATGGGCCGATACCGATGTTGGCAGTTTTAGCTGATATAGTCCAATTCCAATATGGTCACCGATATATCGTGCATCCCTACCATAGAGCCTTGATAGCGATACTATGTAGAATTGAAAGTTAGTTAGGTCCAATGGCAGGGGACAAAAATTTAGATTTTTCATTTAAAGATTATCAAAACATTTTGTTATTGTCAATGGGTGTGTTTCACAAGGAAATGAACACTTTCCACATAATGATAATATATATATATTTAAAGTTGTTGGTTGCTATGGATACACTTCCCCATAATTACAGCTGAGCCTGGTCTAAGATGATTGCTTTGGCGCAGCATCTCCTTGTAGTCCAGTTAGAGGAGTGTTGGGTAGTTATCAATCATATTATTGTTCTCTGAAGTGTCCAAGAGGGCCATCCATTTGTTGAACTCTTCAAGGTATCCCAGCTGCCCTGGCAACTGGCACTATTGTTTTCCAGCAACAGATCGTCAAACATTTCCAGGTAAGACTGGGCAGCCATGTGTTTTTTTTCATTCTCCAAACAATAACTCTCTGTGTTTTTTTAATGGGTTTATCATATTCTGTCCTTAACAGTTGCACAGGGAATTAGTTAGTTAGTTCTAAATTCATATGGCCCAGGCAGGAATCCTGGAAGAGCTCTTTAGGAGGAAGGAACCTCTGCTGGTGCTGGGCCAACGAAGCTAACTTTATTTACACCCCGCCTCAACCCACCAGGATGATGTCATTCTGCATGGGGAAGATGACTACACTATGACATGGAGGAATCACATGAGGACAACTCAGATGTGGAATTATGATCTGGTCAGGAAAGAGATTATGCATTGATATTGAAGTGGACTGTTTATAGAGGTTTTTACAACTTTGTAATGACATTGGGTGTTTTTGAAAGCTGAATGATGTATAGCATACCTAATACTGAAAATACTGAGTAGCATATGGTGTATGACTAGAGGTTTACAATGGGTTAAGAGGAGTCTTCACCTGCTTTTTAGCGGTTAGAGCGTTGGGCCAGTAACCAAGCAGTCGCTGGTTCGAATACCCAAACTGACCAGATGAAAAATCTGTTCCCTTGAGCAAGGAACTTAATCCTAATTTGTTCCAGGGGCTCCGTTCTATTATGGCTAACCCTGTAAAACAACATATTTCATTGCACCAATCTGTTGTCAGTCACAAAACATTTTTTCTTGGGGGGGGGGGACGACGACTTGTTAACCAATTTAACACAATGACAAAGTTTTTAATGAATTAACCCCCATGTACAATTCTAGTCCTGAGATGTGGAAACAGTTGCATTAAAACATTTCCCTTCTCTTTGTTTTTCCTAAAGAGGTTTACTGTAGCTGTTCCACTGTGTATTTCTCTAGGCTTTTAGCTGTACAACCTGTATGGCTCATGTGGACCCAACAGGTCACATAATACCGGCCCTGCAGTTATTGGCCACTGTAGTCAGGACAGTTGTCTGTGGACATATGGCACTGTTTTGTTTAATAACACAGTGTAGTAGAGCCTGTAAGGGAAGCCCTGGTTGGTGAGCACATCATCAGACACGGATTAAAAGGAAACAAATTGAGTCCTGAGGTTTCATGCCATCCAGGGCATGTACAGAAAGCCTGCGTGAAGCACTGGTATTTTTAACCGCCCCCACTGATAGCTAACAGTAGGACGGCCCTTAACCTCAACTCTGAGTACACCAAACACTGCTGCTCTCCCCACGTAGTTGGCCATATCTGACCTATGCTGGGTTTTCTGTGTGTAGAACATAGGAATTATCCCATAGTATTTTTGATATAGTGTAGAGTGGAGTTAAGCTACGCTGTTTCTGTATTTACTATCCGGGAGGTAGAGTGGAGCTCTTTAAGGTCTGTGCCCTTCCTTCACAGTGGAGCTGACCTATGACCTGTGCTCACTGACAGGTGCTGAGGCTCGAGTGTGTGTGTGTGTGTGTGTGTGTGCCAGTGGGGTCGTGGTCTCCATAGACACGGGCACCACTGGGGAACTGGCCATACCTCTCATTATAGACTGGATGGGCACTGATGTCTCTCTAGTTTTTGTAGGACACAGATCTTGAGTAGGGTTGAGTAGGGTTCGAGAGTGTAGGGTTCGAGACTGTGCCCTGCTGTTTTCCCTTCCGTAATATCCTATAGTTACTACTGTATGACATGTAACACTGTTTTATTATTCTGTCTCTAGGTGTAGGCCTAATATAGTTCAGCCACCATATAAATTGCTTGGTGCAGTGATTGGACCAAAGGTAAAGCGACCAGGCCATTGACTGTCTGCTTTTGTTTGGTGGAAAATAAGAAATGAGGGTTGCTCCAGGATTAAGGAAGTGCTCCCTTCCTGACGGGAAGTGTTTACAACTTGGTGACGTTCCCTTTTGACTGGGGCTGGGCAAGTCTACGCTAGCTTGCAACTCTCAAACAGTCTGGGAATGTTGACTCTGCTCTCACATCTGTGCTAAAATATAACCAGGCAGGTTAATATTTCCTCATGTTGCAGCTTGAGCAAACTGGCAAGGGCTTTGTGATTGTGACATTGTACTGTGTCAATACAAAGCTGTGGTGTCATGTTCTGTTAGTGACCTCCTAATCAGGTCAGGCTGCAGTGAAATCTGTGTAAAGACTCCTTCCCTCTCTCCTTCCCCTGCTATGGGAGGTGGAAAGCCCCGTAGCGATGGCAGGGTGACATAAGACTCCACCCTGCCTGCAAGTTCTATTGTCAGTCTCGGTGCTATTGGGTTTGACGTGCTGCGTTCTGTGTACACACTCACCACACAAAGGCTATCTGAGGCCATGTCGCTTCCGACCCCAATCAAGTCATCCTCGTCACATCAAACTTCTCTGCTTTGTTTATGTACAGCTGGCTCCTGGGCCTGCCTCATTTTGTTTTCCTTACGGTCTATAAATCACACACCCAAATCAAAAGGTCATACTCACTGGATTCACGTTGTTTTTATGTCAAGCCCTACTTTTCGTAGTTGTCATTTTTGTCTCCTTTCTCTAGCATAGCAAACCACACACTGATCACTGCATCTGTACACAGCCCATCTGTAAATAGCCCACCCAACTACCTTATCCCCAAATTGTTATTTATTTTTGCTCGTTTGCACCCCAGTATCTCTACTTGCACATCATCTGCACATCTATCAAGTGTTAATGCTAAATTGTAATTATTTTGCCACTATGGCCTATTTATTGCCTTACTACCTCCCTAATCTTACTACATTTGCACACACTGTATGTAGATGTGTTATTGTGTTATTGACTGTATGTTTGTTTATCCCATGTGTAACTCTGTTGCTTTTTGTCACACTGCTTTGCTTTATCTTGGCCAGGACTCAGTTGTAAATGAGAACTTGTTCTCAACTGGCCTACATGTTTAATAATAAAAAAACTTTATCTAAGGCTGTTTCTCCCAAACACAACTTCTGCAGGTGTGTGCCTCAGCCTTTTATGCATCTAGTGGACCAACAACAAGCCCATTCCTCCTCACAACTTAACCACTACTCCCTCTTCCTTACATTCAAAGAGTCATACATCTATTTCAGAGGGAAAGAGAGCAGAGAAAGGAAATTGGATTTTGTCAAGCGTATCCTCAAGTGTTAATCTTGAATATCTGTTGAATATGAAGAGAGCCTGAATGTGGGGCAGCCACCCTCCAGCCGAGGTCCTCAGTATGCTATAAGGGCTCTCTGGAGAGAAGGTGGGACTTGGTCCCACTTGTGTGCACAGGGAACTGCAAGAGTCGAAAAGAGACATTCTTTCAAAGAAAGGGATGATCGGCTAAAAAAGGGAATAAAATAGGGGATCATACGGAAAAGGTAGAGTTCAGAAGGTATTCCTGTGAGACTAGGAGGATGGTGACGCATTGTGCTTGGGTTACTGGCCTGACGTTAGGTGATATTACATTAGAAGTATAGAAGCACCTGTTCAGGTCCAGTAAGCTCAAATGAAATAAATGGTTTATAAAAAATAAAGAAAAGGCTCCGCATCAGTGAGAAGCCTGCTGCTCTACTGTCCAAAGTGCTGCGTGCCTCTTGGCTCGGCGTTACGCAATATGTTTTGTGTCACTCGGGTTTCTAGAACCTTGGAATGAGAATAGAAAGTGCTTTAAAAAAATAATAAAACGAATACAGAGGAAGTTTGTGCAGCAACTCCCCCGTAACATTGTTGAGGATCCATATGGCGTTGTCAGAGAAACGACCTGCAACCTTGAGTCTCACTTCAGGGATAAAGAGAAAATACATAAAGCTGATACTGTGGCAGACTGGCAGTGTGACATTCTTTTGTCACTAACTTTCAACGGCAGTGGTAAAACATCCTCACAAATGTAGAATGTATTGTTCTCAATCCTGTTTCTTCTCTATCGATCATCAGCACCACATGCTGTGAAAGTACAGACCTTCAGTAGAAGCTAGGTCTGTGATTATCACGAGCATATTCATCCCTCCGTAGGTGATCAGTAGGATTTAGTGCTCCCTTCAACCTTGTGTTGGTGTGACTGTAGTGTGGGTGTGGGAAAACATGACTGCTGTGAGGCCTGAATAGCTCTGCCTGCTGCATAACCTATATCCCACTCACAAGTGTAGGAGGGGCACACTGCACACAGCTGTGTGACAACTCTTTTTAGCTCAAGGTGAAGTGTCAAGTGCCTCTTTTCTCCCATTTATAATGCAGCTCTGATGTTTTTCTCGCTCCAACACTGACCCATGTTACAGGGTATCCGTGTCACTGTCGTTGCGTTTTGGAAGTGTTCCCATGCAAAGGATATGACCAATGACGCACTAAACCACTTCTCCATGTGCCAAATGAGCGGGCTTTTCCCGACTGGCGTGTCAAAAGCCACCCCACATGTGCAGCAGCCCAGAGATCTAAAGAAGCCTGTTTTATGTGGTCGGGATTCTTTTAAGGAGACCAAACAAATAGGTTAACATGGAAAAGTGTGAGCTGTGCTTTGAACAACACAGATGTCTGACTGGGGGAAAGACGGAGAGAGATGGCTGAACACATTGGATGCTAGAAATGATCCCCTTGCCACAGGGAGCATGCTGGTTGAAGTAGCATGTGTTGCTTTCCTAAATCCTCACTCCCTTCAAAGTAAGTCATCTATGACTGGGGAAATGCATATTTGGGCGATGTAGGGGAGAATGGCGGTCTTAATGTTTTCTTTTGTACTCAGTGTCACCACATGTCGTAATTATCTATAATCTGAACAGCTGAATAGGTTCTTGAACACTGATTGTGCTTTCATCTCTAAATGGTTTCTCTACAGGTCTTCCCTAGCCATTAATATTTGTCCCCCCCCCCCCCATCTGTCCTAATCAAGCAACATGCTTTATCCACGGAACATTGACTTTGAGAGGGCTTTAATAAGGCTAAAAGCAAAGCTGACAAATTCATCCAGCTGCAAGAAGACAAACATGATTTCGCTTTACTTATGAGAAGTGCTCTCCTCCACTTAGCGTTGCTCTAGCTTCTATTGCTTGTGACTGATTGAAAACAATGGGCGCTCATGGAAAACATCATTTGATTAGCTAGCAGCTATCTTCCCTGGCTCTTAAGTAGTTATTCAGGGCTGGCGTTGCCACGTCCTTGTTGAGGCCCATAGAGCCACAGGCTGATTCCCAGGCCAACAACCCCTGTCTCTAAGGAGATGTCGTAATAAAGTTTCATTAATGTCAGAGCTGTATTGTGGGAAAGCTCCATATATACAGTCTTTTCAGAGGAACATAGCCCCCAGATGGAATCATGCTTCACAATCGGGTTCCATTTGAGTCCTAACCAGATTTCTTCTCCCATCTGTGAATCACACAAGTATCTTATTGATAGTGGCTGTATTGTGTCAACAACGGAGGTTGCAATTGGTCCTGCTTTAGTAAATTGCCTTGTGGCAATGTTTGATGGCAAGCTGTTAGCTTCAGATGACTGGAACTGAGCTGAGTGCATGTGTCCTGTATTTGGAGTTGAAGATAAGTTGGAGCAGTCAGAATTCAGCAACAGGCAGTGTGATGTTATCTGTTGTTCAGTTTTCCTTTTTGAAATGAATATTTGTCTAAACAGGAGCGTAAACATATGCTGGGCAGTCTGTTCCTCTCCCCTCCTTATCCCCCTCTCTCTACGATGGTTTTCATTAGATCTGATATCATAAAGCAAGAACAAAAGAGCCATGGCAGCAAAACAGAGCCCTTCGAAACACCCTAATTCAATCGAGCAGCTAAGCCCTGAGTTGTATTAGGTTATCAGTGGCTCAAATCCCCTGTGGCGTGGAGACATAAATCACAAATGCCAGTCCCCCCCCCCCCCCCCCCCTCCATTGACTCTTGTGGTGGCCTGGTAGGGGGAGAGGTGGGGGGAGGCTTCAGCCCCCAATAGCTCTGACATCCCTCATCCTTTCTGGACCAGCTGTGACATTTGTCACATTTCTGTGTAACGTCTCCACATTACATTACTGTCACCAGTCGTTCAGGTGGCTACTCAGATGGCTGGCAGGGGTGCTGGCTGTCGTATTAGACATGCACGCGTGCACACACATGACTAGCTGGTGCATACAGCAGCAGTTTACTTGTATTATTATTTGTTTTTTAGTGTTTATAGTTTGAGGAGTTGGATTCTGCTTATGAGATGTCAATGACGGAATGGCATATTCAACTAAATAGTTTGGACGTCTGGGAAAGCTATAAATTGGTGCAGCATACTGCCAAACCCCTATCATCCTATACGATGACCACAAACTAAGACTTTAATGTTCTCCCTTTTATGGCCCCAGATGCTCTATATGATAATTGCCTGTTAGATCCACTTGGTCTGCATGTGATGGTGTGGGAGAAGGAAGATTGTGTATTTTCCTAGTTCTAATGGAGGACTGCAGCCCAATTGAATTGTAATCTCAGAAGCACTCTCTGTGCTAACTGTGTGGAATGCCAAGTGGCAGGTGCCTGTTACACTCTCTCTTCTTAGCTAATGCTCTCACTCGGCTCACACTGATTTGAAATAGACTTCATTCCTTGAGAGCTGGAATGTATTTTTAAGCAGTGTGTGGCTATTTCTCCTACTCTGGCTGCCTGGCTATCTAAGCAGCTGCAGGTGTAAGACATGGTGAACCTGGTAGCTCAGCACGACACCAGGCTGGGAGTTATTTAAGTATGTTCTCACTGTGCTGCTGCAGTGTAGGGATATGTCCTGACTGCTTCCAGGGGGGCGAGATGGTATAAGCCTAAAAGGTTACTTTGTGAGGCTACTCACAGCTTACATCTCTGCTTAGAAAAGCTCACATACAGTATAGCACTCTATATAGAAACACTGCAGTATTGCACTCACTGTGGGTACATTTGACTTTCATGACAAGTGTGGTGGCTTGGCTGTGGTCCTGACACACCCTGACATGCCAGCAGACAGATGGTGGGTCCCCAGGCAAGCAGGCCGCCAGGCAGGGAGGGAGGGAGGCGGGCTGGCAGAGAGGCAGGGAAGCTGGTAGGCAGGCGGGCAGGGAGGCCCCAGGAAGGCAGGTAGGGAAGCAGACAGGCAGAGCCTCGTCTCTGACGTTCCCCTCTCTCCATGTTCCCCGACTCCTCCAGCTGGGTAGCATTAGTGCAGTGTGGCAGGACCTTCACAGAGAAGGGGTAACTCCCCAAAACACTCAGACTAATTGATCTCCTCCTACCAAATACTGGTGTTAGATGTGGCCCAAGGCAGGGGAATGTCAACACCCAAGTAGTGTGGTAAATGCCAACTTTTACTTTAATTTGCTAAGTTTTTTGCTTGTTTCCCTAAATTCATTTTCTCTGAATAATGGATATGGAACTGTTAGATTGATGTGTCAAATGGAATGTAGTTTGTCCATTCCATTGCTTTTGTACGTTTTTAAGACTGTTTCTTGGTATCTTAGGCAGAGAAATCGCTGTCGACACATACATGAAAATCTCTGGGGAAAAAATTGTTATAAAATATGAACATCTGGTGGGGTAGCTAGTACTAAGTGATAAGGAGAGATGGTGGGAGGCAGGAAGCTGCCATCCAGAACAGGCCTCCGTATCAACCTCAGCTTCAGGCTCCAGAGGACAAGCAGAATGGCTCTCCTCTCTCCCTCAACAGCAGCAACATTACCAGGTGCTAAAAAGAGCTTTCATTTGCTGACTGTGAAAAATGATTGAGCGAACAAGACCAGTCACAGGGCTAAATATACAGTATGTCTGGCTTGATTGCAATGTTCTTTTCCACCTCGTTTAATACATACACCTTTTTTGGTCCCTGCTGTTTGTTGACAGAACCACACAGTCCAATATAATGTTTGTGGGCACAGCAGCCATCCATCGTCAAGCTAGCTACAGCTTTGTGACAGAACACTAACAAGGGGAAGGTGTAGAATGAGGACGTATGGTAGAATTGTCCTACTGTCAGGTATCGTGCCCTTTCTGAGGAGGGCACTGACATGAGTCGTTGAATATCTACATTCATATACACTAAGATATAGTAAGTATGGGGTTGAAGGCATGCCAGTCATAAGGCACAGTTTCCTTTAATTACTACACCAGGCTTTCTCTGTTCACCACGTGGACACACAGACGGCTCCTGGCGTACACGACTGCAGCTTAACGCATTGAGGTTCTCTCCCTTGCTCTCTCCCACGTGGAATGTGTTCTGTCAGAATGGGTTGCCAGTGCTCTAGGCTGGCTGTAAGTACACTCCTCTGTTTTGGTCAAGATGACTTAGTATCTGGTTTGGGCTCTGCTACTGTTTCCAGATGGACACAGACCCAAGGTGATATATAGTGTGAAGTGGATAAACATACTCCATGTAAGGGGTAACATGCCATTTGTAACGGTTGAATACTTCAGTGTCAGGAACAGGAACATCTGAAACCTGACTGGCTGAATTTAATTAAAGTTGTGCGGGAGATGTATTCTATTTGTGGTAGAAAAACAAGGCCAAAGAGTGTTTGCATTGGATGCATTTCCTCTTTTAATATCACAGAAGAAAAACAGAGGAGGAAAACTCATAATTACACTGTGGCAAACTAGTCCTAGTTATATTATGTCCCGAAAACGGATGGAAAAGCAGGAGGCAGGCCATTGGTGTATAATACATGATAGCCAGTATGAAGCACAGTTAAGGGTCTTTAAAAAAAGAAAAGCCTGTCTAGTACCTAATCTACCAATTTTTGTGTAGGTGATCTGTTGGAGCATATACACTCGTGGCCAAAAGTTTTGAGAATAACACAAATATTAATATCCACAAAGTTTGCTGCTTCAGTGTCTTTGTATATTTTTGTCAGATGTTACTATGGAATACGGAAGTATAATTACAAGCAAGTGTCAAAGGCTTTTACTGACAATTACATGAAGTTGAGGCAAAGAGTCAATATTTGCAGTGTGGACCCTTCTTTTTCAAGACCTCTGCAATCTGCCGTGGCATACTGTCAATTAACTTCTGGGGCACATCCTGACTGATGGCAGCCCATTCTTGCATAATCCATGCTTGGAGTTTGTCAGAATTTGTGGGGTTTTGTTTGTCCACCCGCCTCTTGAGGACTGACCACAAGTTCTCAATGGGATTAAGGTCTGGGGAGTTTACTGGCCATGGACCCAAAATATCGATGTTTTGTTCCCCGAGCCACTTCGTTATCACTTTTTCCTTATGGCAAGGTGCTCCATCATGCTGGAAAAGGCATTGTTCGTCACCAAACTGTTCCTGGATGGTTGGGAGAAGTTGCTCTCGGAGGATGTGTTGGTACCATTCTTTATTCATGGCTGTGTTCTTAGGCAAAATTGTGAGTGAGCTCATTCCCTTGGCTGAGAAGCAACCCCACACATGAATGGTCTCAGGATGCTTTATTGTTGGCATGACACAGTACTGATGGTAGCGCTCACCTTGTCTTCTCCGGACAAGCTTTTTACGGATGCCCAAACAATCGGAAAGGGGATTCATCAGAGAAAATGACTTTACCCCAGTCCGCAGCAGTCCAATCCCTGTACCTTTTGCAGAATATCAGTCTGTCCCTGATGTTTTTCCTGGAGAGTGGCTTCTTTGCTGCCCTTCTTGACACCAGGCCAACCTCCAAAAGTCTTCACCTCACTGTGCGTGCAGATGCACTCACATCTGCCTGCTGTCATTCCTGAGCAAGCTCTGTTCTGGTGGTGCCCCGAATCAACTTTAGGAGATGGTTCTGGCACTTGCTGAACTGTCTTGGGCGCCCTGAAGCCTTCTTCACAACAATTGAACCGCTCTCCTTCAAGTTCTTGATGATCCGATAAATGGTTGATTTAGGTGCAATCTTACTGGCAGCAATATCCTTGCCTGTGAAGCCCTTTTTTGTGCAAAGTAATGATGACGGCATGTGTTTCCTTGCAGTTAACCATGGTTGACAGAGGAAGAACAATGATTCCAAGCATCAATCCTCGTCAACACTCACACCTGTGTTAACTATAGAATCACTGACATGTAAGCTGGTCCTTTTGTGGCAGGGCTGAAATGCAGTGGAAATGTTTTTTTGGGGGATTCAGTTCATTTGCATGGCGAAGAGGGACTTTGGAATTAATTGCACTTCATCTGATCACTCTTCATAGCATTCTGGATTATATGCAAATTGCAATCATACAAACTGAGGCAGCAGACTTTGAACATTTATATTTGTGTCATTCTCAAATTTTGGCCACGACTGTCTATTTGTATATCGTATCTTATCTTGTTCAGTGAAATCAAAACTGGATCAGAAGAAGGACTGTGCTTTCCCAGGTGGTGTGAAAGCCTGGAGTTGGGGAAATGCTTTAGACATGGATCGTACTGTACTGGATTCCTCGGTTCCCCCTTAAAGTCCCTGCCTGGGAGGCTTGGCAGGTGTCTTCCCCTTTGGGCTTTATTTCTGAGAAGGGTGTGGAGGAAGGGCTGTGGTTGTTTTTAAGGACAGTTGGTTGGTTGGCTGGTACAGCCATGGCATGCAGTAGTCTCTAGTTCACCCTGGGATTGCCCAGCTCTGTCCACTAGATGACTGAAGAGCTTATGTAGAATGACACCAAACCCCTTCCTGCTAAAGTATGACTCATGGGGTGTAGTGCTAATTGACTCCTTTCCTGTGTGTGTGTCTGCGTGTGTGTGCTTGACTGCATGTGTGTGATTGTCTGTGTGAATGTGTCCTGTGTTTGCTTGTCAGTGTACAGTATGCTTGTTTGCACATTTTGTGTGTGTGTATGTTGACTTAATCATGGTCGGTCTCCATTGAGTTGTTTCCCAAATTTTGGACCCCACCCCACACACACACACACACACACACACATACGCACTCCTCCAGTCCGTCTGTCTGCCCGCTGGGCGAACAGACTGGCACCACTATTGGTTCTCTAGAGTTCCAACTGAAGATAGCCCATATATGTTCACCTCCTGGTACTGGTAGTAGCCAGTCCAAACCCCCTCTAGTCAGATTTTCTTTTTGGAGTCCCTGTCCAACATGGCAGATGGAAGAGAAATTTACATATTTACTTTATCTGTAAGAGAATTATGTATGTGAAGGGGAGCAGTTTTCTTGGTGCTCAGGAAATTGCTCTGGCCAGAGATGCTGAGACTGTGTGTGGACAGACCCTAAGAGTTGGCTGTATTTCTGGGGCTTAGGACAAGATGTCCACTTAATTGTCAGCTTCTTCAAGACATTCTTAGTAAAGAGAGCAAGACTGCAATCAGCCATGGCTCGCTGCCAAATCCCTGTAAATCTGTAGAATTGTTTCTCTTTAAGACAGTTTACCAGTTGTGGGCTGTCCTCTTTTTCTCCTCGCTCTTTGAAAAGCAGGCACTGTCAGAGTACCATGGTATAATTAGATGTAGCAGGGAGCATGAAGTCTAAAGAGGAGATGGTGGAACTGAGGCACACGGAGAATGATGCTGTTATTTATGTCTTTCTTCCTTTTTCTTTTCTGTCTGGGTGTTGTGACGTGTGGAGATCACATGTTCCTGCAGAGCCCAGACTGGTACTATCACTAATACTGTCACCTCCACTCCTCTCCTAAGGTTCCAGTTACATTTTCTCCTCATCTCCTGCCTCTGCAATGTAACTCTCTGGGCTCCGGAATGTGTCGTGGTTTTAAACAGAGCCGTAAAATGTATTCTAATCTTTTCTCACCTACTCTCATCCCCTTCCTCCATCCCTCCCTCTAGCTCATTATCCTGGATGACTATGCAGACCCGTTTGATGCAGAGCAGGACGGGGGGACCCAGGCCACCACCGAGAAGGTGACCCAGGCCAGCACAGAGAACGATGGCTACATGGAGCCCTATGAGGCCCAGAAGATGATGGCAGGTAGATCAATACTCTGTTCTCCCCTGGGTTCTTCAAACCTCGGCACATTACATTTGACATTTTAGTCATTTAGCAGATGCTCTTGTCCAGAATGAGTAGTGAGTAGTGAGTGCATACAATTTCGTCAGTTATCAGTTGCCACCTTCATTCGTCTTTCCAGACGTTTGGGTGATGGGATTCCTGCATCCCCCTGGTCAGCCGTTGAGGACTTGTGGCTTTGTAATTGGAGCGACTGCCTGCCCATCAGAGATCCCAGTCTACCCTAAATTTTCTCGTAACCCTGGGTGGGGGCCCTAACCGGGTGCTGTCAGCCAGAGCCAGCTGAGCCAGAGGGCAGAGGCGTCACTCTCTGAGGTAATATGCAAGGCAGAGCAAAGCAATGCTACCTCTTACTAACTCACGCTAACTCACCTCTCTGGTTGGGTTTAGTGTGCGTTTTAATATGACTACTGCCAGACCTTATTTGTTGGTCAACTGTCTGATATCTTGGATTAGCCTTCCATTCAACCTCGGCCTCTCTGTGGAATTACAGGTCTAGTAATGCATCTTAGCCTTCATTATGTCTGCCTATGGAAGCTGCTTCTTTGTTGACGATTAATTAGCATGTCACTTGACCTTATGTCACTTGACCTTATGTTTATTGGCTTGTCACTAATTAACTTGGTCAGATGGCCACATGGCGTGCTACATGACAGATGCGGTAGACCACAAATGATCTCTGTGGAGAGCTGGGTATCAGAAATACGATTGAAAGCAGTTGTTTTGCTCTTGAAGTAGACAGAGAATAAATTATACTAGCAGATAGGTCCTTTAACTTGAAATACATATTCAGGAAAAACAGACCTTTTAGATTTGATTTATTCTTTGAGCTAGTCATGTTTGGGACAACCGTACTGCTGTGAAGGAAGACATGGATTTGAGACAACAATAGCTCTGCTAACGCTAGGATTCAGCAGAAACCCTACTCACCACAACTTTGTCAGAATGAACATGATTATGCAGTGTGCAAAGACAGAACAGCATCAACAAAGAATGAAGAAAACAAGCACAGAATTCCAAGATATTTAAAGGAGAATCTTGCGGTTTGCACATTCCCTCACTAAATGAACATTCTGGACCTTTGGACCAGTCACCTGTGGTCTGTTCCATTAGGGATGTCAAGGCTCAGAAGACGGGGCTTTTTTAGAAGGTCCTGACCTCTCATGTTGGCTTCCATCTTCATCCCCCTCCCCTCAGCCGCCCTCTCTCCATAGTGTAATGGCTTTACTGTCGCCATCTTCTCTTCTGATCCATACCTTGACGACAAGCTAGGACCCTGGCCTTTTCTCTCACTGCTGAATATTAAGGTTTAATGTGACCAGAGACTTCTGGTTTATGGTCTTTCCTACCCATGTGGATGAAGCTTAAGAGGACCATAATAAAACAGGGTCATAACCCTGACAGGGTTCAGCTATAAATTCCTTTTTTTGTTGCATTTGAATCAGGAACCTATATTGCCAAACAGCAAGGTTGATAGGAATGTGGATTGCGAGCAATCGCCATAGTAAGACATAATAACGCAGCGTGAATAAACTTTACATCAGTAAATATCTGTTTGAATGTCCTCGGTGTACAACTCATGTCTGTGCACATCATTAGATCTGCATAAGATTGGAGCTCCTTTCAACGTACATTTTACTAGTGCAACATTTTATATTTTCTCATTCATCATGAGAAGATATCACTTGAGTAATAAAGCTACCTGTCTGTAAGGATCATACAGTTTTACTGACGGCCATGTCTATTTCTGCTGTGTTCAGAGACTGGCATATTCCTTGTAGTTTGTTCTATTGATTGCCAATTCCAGTTTTGCTGTTGTTTTGACTGCGCTGTCAGGGAACATTTGAAATGGTGCTGTTCTGTGGATTTATTCAGCCCACTTCTGCCATCCTGTTGATATCCACAGTAAACTAGAAGAGCACTGAAGGACAGATTCATGCTGATTGTTTCATCAAGCAAGTGTCAAATAGTACACTTTGATTTACACACACACACACACACACACACACACACACACACACACACACACACACACACACACACACACACACACACACACACACACACACACACACACACACACACACACACACACACACACACACACACACACACACACACACACACACACACACACACTGGATGGCTGTATTGGCCCCATTCCTTGTATTCTTTCTATGGACAGTGTAATTACTGTGTTCCCCCTGATTGACCAATGTCCTGCCAAGGCTCTGGCACTGGCAGTGTTGAGCATATTTGTCAGGCTAGCGTCCTACAATTCTGTGGCGAGAGAGGAAGGAGAGGGAGACGAGCCACTGCCCAAGACCTCTGTCATGTGGCAGTGGAGGGATTTACTGGAGTGAGGCCTGGTCAGAAATTCTCTCTCTCTCTGTGTCTCTCTGTGTGTGTGTCCAGGCTGAAATAGGTTTTCCCTGGCAGTGCGACCCTCTGCATTGTTATCAACCGCAGAGCATGACTTACTCTCTGTCATCTCCCAGCTCTGCTCTGATCTGAATGCTAGCTAAGGAGAAGCTGTTGTATCTGTGATGCTGTACAGGCTCAGCCCACTGGTACTGGACCTCACTGATGTGCATCGATTGGCTGTAATACCCAAAACAACAACTGGAGTTCTCCTATTTATGTTTTTTTTCTTTTTTCTTTTTTAAATTTAATTTTACCCCTTTTTCTCCCCAATTTCGTGGGATTCAATTGTTAGTAGCTACTATCTTGTCTCATCGCTACAACTCCCGTTCGGGCTCGGGAGAGACGAAGGTTGAAAGTCATGCATCCTCCGATACACAACCCAACCAAGCCGCACTGCTTCTTAACACAGCGCGCATCCAACCCGGAAGCCAGCCGCACCAATGTGTTGGAGGAAACACCGTGCACCTGGCAACCTTGGTTAGCGCTCACTGCGCCTGGCCCGCCACAGGAGTCGCTGGTGCGCGATGAGACAAGGATATCCCTACCGGCCAAGCCCTCCCTAACCCGGACGACGCTAGGCCAATTGTGCGTCGCCCCACGGACCTCCCGGTCGCGGCCGGTTACGACAGCGACCGGCGTGACCAGCGCCACCTGGGAGGCTTATTTATGGTTTTCTGTCAGAGCACGTTTTCACTTCACACCGACCACATTTCTATAGACTGTTGAAGAGCTGTAACGATGTACGCTGAGTGTCAGGAAGCAAGCTCAGAGAGTGAAAACATTTAATTAATAAATGAACAAAACAAGAAACACAATCAGAGCACCGACATGAAACAGAAACAATGACGACTGGGGAAGAAACCAAAGGGAATGACATAAAAAGGGCAGGTAATCAAGGAGGTGATGGAGTCCAGTTGAGTGTCATTATGCGTGTAACACCGGTGACAGGTGTGCACCCTAACGAGCAGCCTGGTGAATATTAGGATGTCGACATGCCCAGTACCCAGTGGTAAGCGGTGTGCCATCCACCCAATTCCAGACCCCCTCTTCATCTCTGTCCATCAGACAAATCCAGACTTCCCAGAATCCGTTGACAAATACCTGTTCCTCTGCTGTTTTCTGACCACCAGCTCCTCTCCTCACAGTCCTGTCTGCTCTCCTCCCAGTTTCTCTTCTCAGTAGAGATGTAGTACAAACTGGATTTAAAACGCCTCCATCCCAGGGTTGTTCAACTCCAGTACAGGGAGCTCTGTCTGGAGACCATCTCTCTCAACCTGTAACTGGTCTTTTACTTTGGTCATGTTGATGTAGTGAGTCTCTGTAGAGGAGACGCAGGGAGATATTGAGAGTAGCTTGTAGGATGCACATCAACCCAAGACACAAAGCAGCCAGTCTGAACTAGAGGTCGACCCATTCATGATTTTTCAACGCCGATACCGATTATTGGAGGACCAAAAAAAAGCCGAAACCGATTAATCGGACAATTTTATTTATTTATTTGTAATAATGACAATTACAACAATACTGAATGAACACTTATTTTAACTTAATATAATACATCACTAAAATCAATTTAGCCTCAAATAAATAATGAAACATGTTAATTTGGTTTAAATAATGCGAGAAGAAAGTAAAAGTGCAATATGTGCCAATACGAGCCTTAGTTTCCGGATTCAACCATATTAATGACCTATCATCTCGAAAACAAGACGTTTATTCCTTCAGTAAAATACAGAACGGTTCCGTATTTTATCTAATGGGTGGCATCCGTAAGTCTAAATATTCCTGTTACATTGCACAACCTTCAATGTTATGTCTTATTACGTGAAATTCTGGCAAATTAGGCGGCCCAAACTGTTGCATATACACTGACTCTGTGTGCAATGAACGCAAGAGAAGTGACACAATTTCACCTGATTAATATTGCCTGCTAACCTGGATTTCTTTTAGCTAAATATGCAGGTTTAAAAATATATACGAATACGCACCGCATCAATTATATGCAACGCAGGACACGCTAGATAAAGTAGTTAACTAGTGATTATGATTGATTGATTGTTTTTTATAAGTTTAATGCTAGCTAGCAACTTACCTTGGCTTACTGCATTTGCGTAACAGGCAGGCTCCTCGTGGAGTGCAATGAGAGGCAGGTGGTTAGAGCGTTTGACTAGTTAGTTAACTGTAACGTTGCAAGATTGAATCCCCAAGCTGATAAGGTCAAACATCTGTCATTCTGCCCCTGAACAAGGCAGTTAACCCACCGTTCCTAGGCCGTCATTGAAAATAAGAATGTGTTCTTAACTTACTTGCCTAGTTAAATAAAGTTTAAATAAAGGTGTACATTTTTTTTTTGTTACGGCCAAACCGGTGTCCAAAAATACAGATTTTCCGATTAACTTGAAAGAAGCCCTAATTAATCGGCCATTCCGATTAATCGGTCGACCTCTAGTCTGTACAGTCGTCTTCTCCCTGGGGTGGTAGACATCACATGGTTGTTTTCTGCAGTTCTGTTCTGTTCAATGACAAACTCTGCCATCTCCAACTTTACCTGTTAAAGTCTTCCTCGCTTTGAGATACTAGTGTGTGTTTGTTATGGCGTGTTTGCCCAACACTAGACTGTTCTGAATGTTCTTTACCGGTTCCTTCTTATAAGCACAAGATGACAGGAAACTGTCGCACCAGGAAGACCATGGCAGCCATGAGTGTGTGGTTGTTTGAATGTTTCCCTGCCACATCTGATGCTAGCTTCTGCCCTGGTTTCTGTGCTCTGTGTGTCTGCATTTAACTCTAAGCCCTTTACATTGGATTGCTGACTTAACTCTGCTTTCATTTTTAAACATTTTCTTCATATGCGCACTCTCTCTCTCTCTTTCTCCCTTTTGTCAGGCCTATTATTTTAAATGGTTGTATTTCTGCTGCAGGATAAGTAGTTTTAACCTCTATGGTCTACAACAGACGGCGAGACCAAAACATGTTCATTTTAATGGCCTCATGAGTTGTTGATTGTTTAGCATTTAGGAATCAGATTGATAACTGCGTAGCCTAAAACACTGAGCAAAGTCATTTGTTTGCCTCAAGTGATTGTTTGTTATAACCACTGTAGGAGTGAGTGTACATTATTACAGTCCTTGTTTTAGTAGATTGTCTTTAGTTTGATTTCATGGGTTTTGGGTAAAATGGTATTGACTCATTTTGAAGTGGTCTAATAAGAAATAGTAGTTTTCTTGATTTGTAATGCCATAATCCTTTTGTTTGACTTGCGCAACACACACACCGTGCGAAATGTATGATGTGCGGCCTTGGATGAAGAGTAGGTTATTACACAGGCATTTTCCTACCGGTTACGCAGTGTGTGTGTGTGTGTGTGTGTGTGTGTGTGTGTGTGTGTGTGTGTGTGTGTGTGTGTGTGTGTGTGTGTGTGTGTGTGTGTGTGTGTGTGTGTGTGTGTGTGTGTGTGTGTGTGTGTGTGTGTGTGTGTGTGTGTGTGTGTGGTGTAATCCAGCCCTCTCCCTGGGGTCTACCCTTCTGTGCCCCCAGCCCATCTGATTTATGAACCTGCTGGAGGTGCTTGTCACGGCTTACTAACCTGTAAAGCCTGAGCCATAATCTGCTCTCTGTTTTTACTGGCTTGGCTTACAGCAGGGCCTGTGGAAGTCTGCAGCGATACTGTGTATCACATTGCCTCTGTGTGTATTTGCAGTGTGTTGCGTCTGCAGAGACGTGTGTTTGCAGTGTGTGGCTCTCTGAGACGTTGACTGGTTGGAATGTGCTGGTGTTTCCTGGCTGTTCAGCCACGCTTATTTATGTTGGGCTCGTGTGTGAGTGGATGGGCAAGCCGTGCAGCCTAACCCCCCCCCCACACACACACACACACACAGGTGTTCTAAGCTGTCAGCTGGGCCATTCTTCACGTACCCCAGCACCAGCTAATTACAGATGGGGCTGCCGGAAGATGCAATTGCGGATTCTCTCTCTTCCACTCCCTTCCTCTCTCTTTTCCTCTCTCCTTTCCTCTCTGTTACATTGTTGTATTTGTTGAGACTTGCAGTCAGGGCCATGCAGACAGAGAAGGCTGGGTCTATACTGCAGGGCTGTACTCTTCAGGCCATTTCTCAATGGCTCCAGTAATAGACGTGACACTCCCTGAGTGTGTGGGCAGACACACTCTCACACACACACACAACACCCCCAACCTTCACACACAGGGGCGCATCCTTCCCAGCCATATCAGTCATATGAGATTTTTGAGGCGTTGTGCAAACAACCGGCATGACTGTGCTGTGATGAGCAAACACAGGCAGACGTGACCAGTACCCACCACCACCCTGAACCCTGGGCTGCTACAGGGCCAAGCCACATCACCTCAGGTGAGGGGAAACCGAGCCCCCAGGCCTGAGGGACATGACAGAACTGTTCCCTCAGGTGTGAAAAAGTTTGCGTCTCTGTGGTGAATTTACCACACTCTGTGTCAACCAAAGCAGCCTCACTGTATGGTGTGTCTTTCCAGATAGTTTTCATCCTCACTTCCCAGTCTTACCCACCTAGTTATCTAGTGGACATTGTGAATGCAGCAGAAATGTTGGCTTTTTCCACCATCCTAGCTGGCACCTGCTTTCGCCTACTGCTCATAAATCTCCAACTGGAACATGCGCAATTGCTCACTCAGTGCTGCTGGGAAAAGTTTCCTAATGCTGGCACAAGAGCGTTCCATGCCAACCAGATGTGTTGTGGTTCCTACTGTGGGTTATTAATCCAATTACTCACTACACACCCACACGTTGGCGTGGCTCACTACTACCCACTCAGCTCTATGGAGGAGGAGGGCACTGTTTTACAGCCAGAGATATTGCTGGCATGGCAATATGTCAGACTGGGATACCTGCACATTGCTGGGTGTTTCCCCACGGGTCATCTCTACCTGTGGCTTTATTTATTGGGCCACTTACAGGGGAGAGAAAGAAAGAGAGCTATGCAGAGTAGTTTCCAGTAGCTTTTTCATATTGGGGGAAACTGACTCAGGGTTATGAGAGCTAGACTAGTACATGTGTCGGCACATTTCTTGGCCCGTAAGCTGGTTTTGCTCCGAGCTGAAACTTGAGGAATATCCTGGACATGTACAGACAGTGCTACACTCTTGAAAGGGGGATTTTCTCAGCTTTGCACTGTGATGTGTTCTGATTGTATGGAAATGGGGATTTGAGTGTATCCTTGTTTTCTGATTTCACGGTGTTATTTTGTCATGATCCTCTCCTCCAGAGTTTGACATTGCGGTCTTTTGATGTGTGTGTCATGCAAAATGTTGAGAGCTTGTCAGGATAATTGTCCAGCCGGTACAGAGGCCCTGGTACTTAAAGTACACAGCTGTCACAAATACAAGGTTTTCTCTCTTCCTGGTTTCAGACTAGACCTGTAGTGTAGAAAGGGTTACTGCTGCTGTCTCTTGTGTAGTCCACCGTTCTGTGGCCTTGGTGCTTAGGGGTAATTTAGTAAGGCCAAGGAACAGGAAGCGTGTGAGGCGGAAGCTGGGGGCAGAGCGATGTCGAAGCAGAAGGACTGACGATTTATTGATGCGATGAGAGGTCTCGCGCTGGCAGGCAAGCCGTTAACCCCCCAGCCCCACCCACTAACTTACTGTCGCTGGCTCAATGTGCTGTTCTATGATTTTATACACGGCCGTCCATCCATTTAATATCCACCATGGCATTTACGTTGAATCCTGATGTCATAGTTGGAGAGATGACATTATAGTGGTAGTCTCTTGGTAATGAAGGGTGTAGGTTTCCGTCAGGTTCTGTGGATTAGATCCTGATGTCATAGTTGGAGAGATGACATTATAGTGGTAGTCTCTTGGTAATGAAGGGTGTAGGTTTCCGTCAGGTTCTGTGGATTAGATCCTGATGTCATAGTTGGAGAGATGACATTATAGTGGTAGTCTCTTGGTAATGAAGGGTGTAGGTTTCCGTCAGGTTCTGTGGATTAGATCCTGATGTCATAGGTGGAGAGATGACATTATAGTGGTAGTCTCTTGGTAATGAAGGGTGTAGGTTTCCGTCAGGTTCTGTGGATTAGATCCTGATGTCATAGTTGGAGAGATGACATTATAGTGGTAGTCTCTTGGTAATGAAGGGTGTAGGTTTCCGTCAGGTTCTGTGGATTAGATCCTGATGTCATAGGTGGAGAGATGACATTATAGTGGTAGTCTCTTGGTAATGAAGGGTGTAGGTTTCCATCAGGTACTGTGGATTAGATCCTGATGTCATAGGTGGAGAGATGACATTATAGTGGTAGTCTCTTGGTAATGAAGGGTGTAGGTTTCCATCAGGTTCTGTGGATTAGATCCTGATGTCATAGTTGGAGAGATGACATTATAGTGGTAGTCTCTTGGTAATGAAGGGTGTAGGTTTCCGTCAGGTTCTGGATTAGATCCTGATGTCATAGTTTGGAGAGATGACATTATAGTGGTAGTCTCTTGGTAATGATCCTGATTAGATCCTGATAGTTGGAGAGATGACATTATAGTGGTAGTCTCTTGGTAATGAAGGGTGTAGGTTTCCGTCAGGTTCTGTGGATTAGATCCTGATGTCATAGGTGGAGAGATGACATTATAGTGGTAGTCTCTTGGTAATGAAGGGTGTAGGTTTCCGTCAGGTTCTGTGGATTAGATCCTGATGTCATAGTTGGAGAGATGACATTATAGTGGTAGTCTCTTGGTAATGAAGGGTGTAGGTTTCCGCCAGGTTCTGTGGATTAGATCCTGATTTAAGAGCGACATCTAGGATTTCCACAAGTTCCATCTACACCTGCATGTGTTCAAACGGCAAGTCCTGTAATATTGCCTAGAGTGGATTTGTTGGTTTTGACTAGGGCTGTGATTGTCAAGCAAATAACTGCTGCTCTCACGGTAATTGATTGTTAATTAACATAAACACGTTTAGCATCTCCTGGCTTCCACCCATAGCCTACAAGCCACTGATGCAGACCTTAGGAACATCTACATTTTAAAAAGTCTAATAAATCCATGTAATATAGCCTACACCATCACAATAAATCCCATTATTTATTTTAGAAAGGTCTAAAGAAACATGAAATGAAGAAAATGTAGTCTATTTCAGAAGAACAGAATAGCATACTATGAGTTGTCCTTATGTTAGGCCCTGATCTAGCTATGCCATATGGCTGTGGGCTACACTAGTTCATATAGCAGATAAGATTTTGCTTAGAATTCAGTGACATTATTTTAGTGAATGAAGAAAACAATTGAACATAGCTGAATCAAAATTGAAAGGATATTTTCTCCAAACAATTTATGAGGGAGTCCGCACATGCGGCTATTCTATGTTGAGCGGTTAACAAAAAGATAGTTGTGATACAAACGTGGGGCTATATGTTTTGATTTTTAGTACATTCTAAGGCTGCATGATGTGAGACTCTAATGATGATTTGAAAAAGGTCACATGAAAGGCACGAGCCTGCTTTGTTTAATGCGCAGGCTGCACACACTTCATCAGTCTCTCATTCATAATTTGACCATCACTTGATAATGCCTCAAATTTCCCAGCGGTATCCCCCTTGTGTGGCCGTAATGCTCCCTAAAAACAATCCATGCCTTTTACGGCTAGTGGCCATTGGACTGAGTATAATAATTATAATTCCCTTCTCCCAGCTGCTAATCACCGTGCTCCGAAGCAGCTATCATTCACATGGCTCGCTCAGATATCTCCATTCTTATTAGCCAATGCCTGTCACGTGATCGGGTCCTTCCTACCAGCGTCTCAGCTAAGTAGGCTACAAGTGAAGACCGACACATCGGGGACGATGTTAGAAGAACTGTCCACATTTACTTTTCGTCAGCCAACAAGATGAGTAGGCCCAATGAAGAGCAAAAGCACTAGCTTATGTCAATCTACTATCCCCCATAAGACAAACATGTACCTATTCCATTGGTCAACTTGTCCTTCTGTGCGAGATAATTATCCCAAACATGTTGTGGGAAGCTATAGATCTCAAATTAATACAACCGCTTAACCTTTTAAAAGCGATGAGGCTGATGCAACAGATCCAAATGTTTAGCTTAAAATGTTGATAAACTATAAGGCTATTTCTTCACATTATGACGGCAGCAATGTGCACATGGCAGTAGGCGCAAATGTTCTGAAATGTAATCCATTAGTGAGAAAACACCATTCTCAAATGTGACCTCAAATGCGATTATGCACGTAATGTTTTATTATAAAGCTGCGTTTTTATGGTGAAAAGTATCTTCCCCAAACGTGAAACTCACGCGCTGCCTATGTATGCCAGTTAGGCTCAACACCGGTTGTAAAGCGGATTATTGTGCTTAATTCTAAGGAGTCATTTGGCTACTTTAGTTGTTAAACAAATCTTATTTAAAAAAATGTTTTTAAACAAATAGGCCTTGCAACTATGGTTTGCAACTACGATTTGAAAAAGTAATGCGCTGTTTCTTGCCTTACTGCACACGCTGGGCATCATTCACAAGTGATATTCACAGGCTAATATTGTCACCTGCCAGACTATTCTTAATTTAGTCTTGTCTTTACATGTATGTGTCAAATTATTTAGAATTTAGAATGGACCATTATCATGCACCTGTCTCGGAACAGGGGGAAAAAATACATGTCATCAATACACTTAAATAGCGTATGGAGGAGTCTTTTCACGTGGTTAATTTTCATGCCAGACAAGTAGGCTATACTCCTGTTGTAAAGCAATGTGGTTAATATTAAGAAAGTTGAGAAATAAATATAGTAGGCCTAGCCTACAGAAAGCTGATGGGATCCTCCTCTTTTTTTAATAGAGGCCATCAACTCACGCAATTGCATAGCCTATAGAAATGTTGTGCAACATGAGCTCATAGGCTCGTAAAGGCTTTGATTTGATTTTTTATTATATTTGCATTGATGTTAGAGGGACAATTGAGTGTGGAGTACCGGGCAGTCAGCAAGTTTGGTAGGCTACTAATAACCATCAGCAGCATCAGAGTCTAGTTACCGTGACTAAATTGTCACGTGGATTTGACTGTGGTCATGACTCGTGACCGCCGGTGTGGTGGTAATACGGTCGCCGTAACAGCCCTAGTTTGGACTACTGTGTCTGGTTTCACTAACTGCTGGGGAGAGTTAAGCCTCATCTGACTACTGCAAGCCATGCTTTGCCACTCCTACCAGAGGCATGCCCCATCACCAGCCTAGCACCATGTGGCCTCTCTCTACCACAGCCCCAAACCACAGAGTGCTGGTTACAGGCCCTACTTTCCCCATCCCTCCTCCCCCTTCCTCTTCTCCTACTCCCCTTCACTCCCTGTCCACAGGATGTAAAAGCAGCCTCTCTCCCTGACTAGGTTCTGGTGGCACTGTGAATTTATACTGGCTAGGACACGCACACACTCACACTACACACACACACTCACACACTGGGGCTTGCTGAGCTGTAATTCCAGGATGGGAGTAGGGTAGAGGAAGTAGCCAACTGCCACAGTTAAATAAAGGTTAAATAAAACAATTAAAAATATATATATAAAAAGGCCCCGCTGTGTTGGTGAGGCAGGCAGACTGTGCCAGATGCAAGGGATGGATGCATGGGTTGGCAGGCTGGGCAACCATTCGTCATGCCTGGGTGGGCAGAAACAGTGCTAGGTGGGACCGGCAGCAACTCCAGTGCAGGTTGGTGGTCTTTTAAGTCATTCATTTCTTCTCTAAGATGAATGGCTCCATTAATCCCTGTCAGGGCCACTGTTTAGGAGAGGAGAGGATGGCCTGCTGCAGGATTTACACTCGCTATTTACTGTCTCCTCTCTGTTATCTCAGCAGATCAGCCTGCCCTGCCTGTCTGCCCTGCCTGCCTGCCTGCCTCACAGACAATGTGAATTTATTCAGTCATGCTTTTAAAAGACAAAATAGTCCGAAAGAGAAGCTGCAGGTCATTTGATGTGTCAAGTATCAATTTCCCCATTCTGTCATACTGATGGGCCCACAGTCATCCCGGTCTGTGGGTTTCCTGCAGTCAGATAGTTGACTTGATGGGGTGGTTTGGTCAGATCTGGCAGGCTGAGCTGCTGAGTGAAGGAGCTGGTTTGTTCTGGTTGGTTTGAATGGAGTGCTGTGTTTCTGCGGTGGTGGTGGTCGAGCTGCATACGCACACAGGAAATCTGTGCTGTTGGCACTCTGGTGTGAGAGCAAACTCTATTAGGTGTGACTGTGTTGGAGAAGGCTAGAGAGAGCTACAGCTGTTGAGCACCATGAGAGCGACAGACGGAGGTAATGCAGAACCGTGCTCTCTCCAGACATCTGAGAGTGTGCTGGGCTCTCTGCCAGCGTTACGGCAGAACTACACCATTACTGCAACGTTTACTGCATCTCAGTCTGCAATAGGCACTCTAAAAGCAAGACATAGGATCCATTTAAGCCCAAGACGCTGCCTTTGACTATCATAACCCAAATTTGATCCCCCTCACTTCATCCTTTGTGTTTTGAGGTCCCCCAGTGTGTGTGATGGGGCTGGAGTGGTGAGTGAACTGTAGTGGAGAGGAGGAGAGTGGTCGTAAAGGAGTGGGCCTGTCTCTGTCTGTGTGTCTGTCTGCATGCCTGTGTGTCTTTCAGCATGTCTGTCTGCGTAATGCAGCAGAAAGAGCAGTCTAGCTGCAGCGCTGGATGAGGTGGGTCTGAGGGTCAAACACACTGATGAAACTGTCATCATAACCCTGAACCATCTCTCTATTCTTCTCCTCTCTCTCTCTCCCAATCCCTCTTTCTCTCTATCCCTCTCCCTCTCTCGCAATCCCTCTCTTTCTCCCTTTCTCTCTTGCTCACTCTCTTCCTGTTTCTCTCTCTGTACTTCTCTCCACCCCCACCCTTACCCCCATCTCGTTCTCTCTCCTCTCTCTAACACTCATTTACTCACTCGGTACAGGAGCCAGAGAGTGATAGGCTTGCTGTGATAGAATGACTTCTTTATACAAGTCTTGTAAAATAATCCAATAGGCCCTTTCTCCCTCTAAGAGCAAATGTAACCATGACATTTATTGACCTTGTCTCTGTTTGCCTTCTGCTCTCTCTCTATCACACATCTAAACACAACTACAATTGAAGTCGGAAGTTTACATACACCTGAGCCAATTACATTTCAACTCAGTTTTTCACAATTTCTGACATTTTAATCCCAGTAAAATGCCCTGTCTTAGGTCAGTTAGGATCACTACTTTATTTTAAGAATGTGAAATGTCAGAATAATAGCAGAGAGAATGATTTATTTAGGCTTTTATTTCTTTCATCACATTCCCAGTGGGTCAGAAGTTTACAAACACTCAATTAGTATTTGGTAGCAATGCCTTTTAAATGGATTAACTTGAGTCAAACGTTTCGTGTAGCCTTCCACAAGCTTCCCACAATACGTTTGGTGAATTTTGGCCCATTCCTCCTGACGGAGCTGGTGTAACTGAGTCAGGTTTGTAGACCTCCTTGCTCGCACATGCTTTTTCAGTTCTGCCCACAAATATTCTATGGGATTGAGGTCAGGGCTTTGTGATGGCCACTCCAATACCTTGACTTTGTTGTCCTTTGGAAGTATGCTCGGGGTCAATGTCCATTTGGAAGACCCATTTGCGACCAAGCTTCCTGACTGATTTATTGAGATGTTGCTTCAATATATCCACATAATTTTCCTCCCTCATGATGCCATCTATTTTGTGAAGTGCACCAGTCCCTCCTGCAGCAAAGCACCCCCACAACATGATGCTGCCACCCCTGTGCTTCACAGTTGGGATGGTGTTCTTCGGCTTGCAAGCCCTCCCCCTTTTTCCTCCAAACATAACGATGGTCATTATGGCCAAACAGTTCTGTTTTTTCAGACCAGAGGATATTTCTCCAAAATGTATGATCTTGGTTCCCATGTGCAGTTGCAAACCATAGTCTGGCTTTTTTATGGTGGTTTTGGAGCAGTGGCTTCTTCCTTGTTGAGCGGCCTTTCAGGTTATGTCAATATAGGACTTGTTTTACTGTGGATATAGATACTTTTGTAACTGTTTCCTCCAGCATCTTAACAAGGTCCTTTGCTGTTGTTCTGGGATTGATTTGCACTTTTCGCACCAAAGTACATTCATCTCTAGGAGACCGAACGCGTCTCCTTCCTGAGTGGTATGTCGGCTGCATCGTCCCATGGTGTTTATACGTGCGTACTATTGTTTCTACAGATGATCGTGGTACCTTCAGGCATTTGGATATTGCTCCCAAGGATGAACCAGACTTGTAGAGGTCTACAATTTTTCTGAGGTCTTGGCTGATTTCTTTTGATTTCCCCATGATGTCAAGCAAAGATGCACCGAGTTTGAAGGTAGGACTTGAACTACATCCACAGGTTCACCTCCAATTGACTCAAATTATGTCAATTAGCCTATCAGAAGCTTTAATAGCCATGACATTATTTTCTGGAATTTTCCAAGCTGTTTAAAGGCACAGTCAACTTAGTGTATGTAAACTTCTATCCCACTGGAATTGTTATACAGTGAAATAATCTGTCTGTAAACAATTGTTGGAAAAATTACTTGTCATGCACAAAGTAGATGTCCTAACCGACTCGCCAAAACTATAGTTTGTTAACAAGAAATTTGTGGAGTGGATGAAAAACGTGTTTTAATGACTCCAACCTAGGTGTATGTTAACTTCCGACTTCAACTGTAGTTTTAAACATTTACCCTTCTCTCTTCTCTATAGGCATCTCTACAATGAGCAATCACACACACACACACACACACACACACACACACACACACACACACACACACACACACACACACACACACACACACACACACACACACACACACACACACACACACACACACACACACACACACACACACACACACACACACACACACACACACACACACACATAATGGAACAATCTATTGCTGACAGTACCACTCATTGAACATAAATGACACGCACACATTATATGTGTATGTCTCATTGGTCTTATGTCTCTGTCCTCCTGAAGCGACAAGCCACCAGTCATACTAGTAAGGCAATGACATGCTGAGCATTCTGCTAGCTAATGAATCAGCTCAGTGAAAGCCTACTGTGTGAGTGCAGAGGAGATTACAACTCTACTGGAGCTGTATACTTCAATGACTAGGAGCAGTTGGGCAATAAGCAGTGACACTTAGCATCATGCACAGTGTGTGTATTAGTAATTCATGGCCTTTGTCCCCTCATTGCGTTTTCCAACAGAAATAATTAAACAGTGGAAAGTTTGACTGACTTCTGAAGGCTAAATAACAACTCAGTTGAGTGTATCCCCACTGTTAGTGTGTGGGTGCCGTGGGGTTTGGTTCAGTCTCTCTCTCTGTCTACCAGTTTTCTCCATCTATCTGTGTCCTTATTCCGCTGTGTTTTTATCTTCGGAGGACACCTCTTTCCTTCAGTTTTTACTGCTTTTAATCTACATATACACACATTTTACATAAAGCTTTCATGTACATGTCACCTCTATATACAGCAATCACATAGCGATAATACATTACCGAACATGAGCTCTTTAATCCCAGCCACTCTCAGCCCATCCCACCGATCACCATAGACCACCCTCACTTGGTATCCATGTGCCATATACAGTCGTGGCCAAACGTTTTGAGAACTACACAAATATAAATGTTCAAAGTCTGCTGCCTCAGTTTGTATGATGGCAATTTGCATATACTCCAGAATGCTATGAAGAGTGATCAGATGAATTTCAATGAATTGCAAAGTCCCACATGCAAATGAACTGAATGCCAAAAAAACATTTCCACTGCATTTCAGCCTTGCCACAAAAGGACCAGCTGACATCATGTCAGTAATTCTCTCGTTAACACAGGTGTGAGTGTTGACGAGGACAAGGCTGGAGATCACTCCGTCATGCTGATTGAGTTTGAATGAAAGACTGGAAGCTTCAAAAGGAGGGTGCTGCTTGGAATCATTGTTCTTCCTCTGTTAATCATGGTTACCTGCAAGGAAACACATGCCGTCATCATTGCTTTGCACAAAAAGGGCTTCACAGGCAAGGATATTTCTGCCAGTAAGATTGCACCTAAATCAACCATTTATCGGATCATCAAGAACTTCAAGGAGAGCGGTTCAATTGTTGTGAAGAAGGCTTCAGGGCGCCCAAGACAGTCCAGCAAGCGCCAGGACCGTCTCTTAAAGTTGATTAAGCTGCAAGATCGGGGCACCACCAGTACAGAGCTTGCTCATGAGTGGCAGGAAGGCAGTTGTGAATGCATCTGCATGCACAGTGAGATGAAGACTTTTGGAGGAAGGCCTGGTGTCAAGAAGGGCAGCAAAGAAGCCACTTCTCTCCAGGAAAAACATCAGGGACAGACTGATATTCTGCAAAAGGTACAGGGATTGGACTGCTGAGGACTGGGGTAGTCGTTTTCTCTGATGAATCTCCTTTCCGATTGTTTGGGGCACCCGGAAAAAAGCTTGTCCGGAGAAGACAAGGTGACTACACTACCATCAGTCCTGTGTCATGCCAACAGTAAAGCATCCTGAGACCATGTGTGGGGTTGCTTCTCAGCCAAGGGAGTGGGCTCACTCACAATTTTGCTTAAGAACACAGCCATGAATAAAGAATGACACCAACACATCCTCCTAGAGCAACTTCTCCCAACCATTCAGGAACAGTTTGGTGACGAACAATGCCTTTTCCAGCATGATGGAGCACCTTGCCATAAGGAAAAAGTGATAACGAAGTGGCTCGTTGAACAAAACATCAATATTTTGGGTCCATGGCCAGGAAACTCCCCAGACCTTAATCCCATTGAGAACTTGTGGTCAATCCTCAAGATACGGGTGGACAAACAAAAACCCACAATTTCTTACAAACTCCAAGCATTGATTATGCAAGAATGGGCTGCCATTAGTCAGGATGTGGCCCAGAAGTTAATTGACAGCATGCCAGGGCGGATTGCAGAGGTCTTGAAAAAGAAGGGTCCACACTGCAAATATTGACTCTTTGCATCAACTTCATGTAATTGTCAGTAAAAGCCTTTGACACGTATGAATTGCTTGTAATTATACTTCAGTATTCCATAGTAACATCTGACAAAAATATCTAAAGACACTGAAGCAGCAGACTTTGTGAAAATTAATATTTGTCATTCTCAAAACTTTTGGCCACGACTCTATTTTTCAACTGTGCTGTGATGTTTTACATTCATTTGGAACCTTTCTAATTGCATAATATCCACAGATTGTGAGCTAAAGATGAAGACCTTTCCTACAACTGTTATTATATTACTGCTTGATTGACTATGGCTTTCCAAATCGTCCAATGCTACAATTTGTAAGGTTAATTTAAAGTTAATCTTTGCTGAACCTGTGACCAGGAACAAGCTACATAGGGGCAATACCAGAATAAATGATATAGTGATTCTCTTCGCAATGAAATCTACAGAGCTGAAATTGTTGTATGCCCTATATATATATATATATATATCTATATATATCATTCTGTTGGTGGCAAGAATTTTCTATACTTTAAATAGAAAAACTCAGTGTTGAATCACGTGTTGTTTTTATCAGTTCATATGCTATGTGCCGTGAAATTGGCACATCGATCATCTCTTCCCATTTATTTTGCAACCTGTATGGCGCATCAGTATTTTTTCTCCTCGAATGAAACTGCCATTTCTTTCCAATTTATGCCAATCCTTTTCAGCCAATTTGTATATTTTAATATATGGTAGATAAACACGTTCCCTACCTTCTCCCTCTTCCACTTGCCTCCTCCATTTGTGTGATAATGCTGCAATCACTTAGTTGTAACTTTGGATTGAGCAGACATTCCCAAATATTTTCGATAGCTGCATATGTGACATAATATTTTTCATATTTTGTTTTTCTTTTTTTCGTACTGGTCCCCCGTGGAAATTGAACCCACAACTCTGGTGTGGCAAGCGCCATGCTCTACCAACTGAGCCACACTGGACCACCCCATAATATTAACAATAATATTGGTTGTAATATTTGTTCGACCTTTTCTGGAGGATAAAATTGAAATTGTAACCAGCTTTCTATGGCTTGTTTAAGAAAGGGCTTTACTTTAAACAAAGTTTTATTTTCAATTAGTCGGAAATGAGATGTCGTAATCTGCATGAAGGCAAAACGTCCATTTAAAAAAAAAAGGATGAGCCTTTCTTAAACCCAAAATGGTTCTCCAGTAGATTAAGTATAATTGATGTATGAGTGAAGCTTTTAGTGAGATATTTAATGCTTTAATATTTATAAAATGTAGCCCCCCCCCCAAACTCATATTCATAAATATGCACGTTTAATTTAGTCTTGTTTAGCATTTTTTGCTCATATGATTTACAAAAACGAGTCATCTGGAGTAGGCAGCAGAATAAGTAAGTTATCTCTCAGGACCAAAGAGTTAATCATTGTGATTTTTCTGTATTTCACCTCTCCATGGTTGCAGAGTCTTATTTATTTTTGTGAACTTTCAATTGAAATTGGTTGTGGTAAATTCATATTGAGATATGAATACCAAGTATGTCTACATCACCATACGCCCATTTTATTGGTAAACTACAAGGTAGTGTAAACATTATTATTTATTTTTTTACGATCCAGTAGGTAATATGGTACACTCGTCATAATTAGGTTTTAGTCCAGGGAGGCTAGAAAAGTGATCAAGATGTTCAATGAGTCTGTGTGCAGGGATCCAGATTGTGGACTTAACAAAAAAACATTGACACTTTTGTTTCTACCCCTCTGATGTTCTGGTTGTATCTAATTTTTATAGCTCGAGTTTTGATGGCCATAATAAATTGATATGGAGACAATGGACAGCATTCTTTTACTCTTAAAAGCTCTACTTTTCCGAGAAGTAAACATTTACTGCTTTGCACCTGGTTTGCTGTACATAACGTTAACCCATTGTATAAGAGATTCACTGAAATGAAAGTAGTCAAGGCATTTATATATAAATTCTAGTCCTATTTTATCAAATCCCTTTTCAAAATCTGCTATGATGACCAGGTCTGGTATCTTTGATCTTTTAATGTTCAATTGTTTCAAGTAATTGTCTTCTATTATCTCCAATATATCATCCATGTAAAAAACCTGTCTGATCAGGATGAACAATATCTGGTCAAATCTTTTTTTGAATTCTATGTGCTATGCATTTCGCGGGGATTTTCGCATCACAACATTGAAGTGTAAGAGGCCTGGATGTTTATACTTTCCACATGGGTCCTGTTTCAGTAGTAATGAAATCAAACCTTGTTGATTACCTGAACGTCTATTATTTTTATAGGAATAATTCAAACTTGCTAATAATGGTTCTTTTTTGTACATCAAAAAAGGTCTGATATACCTCTACTGGTATACCTTCAAGCACTGGTGTTTTTCCACACTGAAAAGATTTTAATTTCCTCAAGAAGTTCCTCTGTAAGTTGGCCTTCACACAGGTCTATTCTGAATGTTTTGTTAATTTTACATGTGTTATACTAGGAAATACATCCTTGCAGTTAACATCATTCAGTGGAAATGGAGGAGACTGAAAAGAAAACGGATGCTTCAAATATTTTGCTCCCTCTTTCAAAATATAATTTGGTGAATCATTGGATGAGTTTCTGTCCAATTTTTTTTGGTAGCATTTCTATGTTGAAGATTCGAGACAAATGTAGTGCATTTTTCAAAATGTTCCATCCAAGTTGCTTTATTTTTGTAATACGTTACACTTGATCGTTCTTGAATAAGTTCCTCCAATCCTTTTTGTTTTTCCTCTAACCTATTTTGTGCCTCTAGTACAGTTTCCATTACCATCTACCTGCACTGTTATTTCTACTTTCCTTTATTAGTCTTCTCCTTTGGCCTAAGCTGCTTTTGTTTAATGGTGAGTATTGTATTGAATGGCCTCTGAACGTACATTTAAACCTGTCCCGTACAACAAGGAGATCTGCTGTACCTATGTATTATTTGATCTTAATTAAGAACAAATTGTCATCCAGTAGGCTTTGATAAAATTTCCAATATCCCCGTCCACGTGAAAATTCTGAGTTATTTGGAGGCAAATTAGATAGTGGTCTGATCGCATTCTGTCTCCTATTAATACTTTTTAAACTTAACTTTTGATGCCAGCAAGAATGAGACCAGGAAGTAGTCAAGTAGTCATTCCGCTGTGTTTTCCAAACATCTTATCAATCAATAGCTGTGGAGTGAGTCTGCATGCCGGGCCGTGAGGCGCAGGCTGCCTGGGCCTGGCTGGTGGGGCTGATCTGTAATTGCTTTCTGCACAGCGACTGTTAATTGTATATGGTGTGACGGAGGGGGTCATTAGGGGACAGGAGCAGAGAGAGGGCACTGAAACTCTGTCACCACTAGACCAGAACAGGGAGGGAGGGAGGGAGGGAGGGAGGGAGGGAGGGAGGGAGGGAGGGAGGGAGGGAGGGAGGGAGGGGGAGGGAGGGAGGGAGGGAGGGAGGGAGGGAGGGGGAGGGAGGGAGGGAGGGAGGGAGGGATAAATAACTGCAGTAACAGAGGAGAGTGGTTATCAAGCCATGCAAACATTGCATTTGTCCCTACTGGGCACCGGTGTGTGTTTAAAAAAAAAAGTATAGTACTGAGAGAAAGAGACACATGAAGGTTGGAGAGCGAGACATAGCCACGGGGAGCAGCATAAGTTATTAATGTAAAGATCTCCTGCTGGTTGGAATCTAATAAACTGCATATGATTTGACTGTCTGAGAGACGGGTTGTCTGGATTAGGGAGGGAGGAGAGACTCCCAGGTCACGTGGTTCCAGGCCCCTTTCTGCGTAATTGACTCATGCACAGTATTGACTTTCTGGTTGAAGTGATTAAGGATGCCCTGCCCAGACTGGAGCCCAGTGTCGGCCTCCTGGAGGTGGGCTGGGGACCTCACAGAGCGACCTGCCCTGGATGAACCTGTTCTTGGCCACCGCCAACACTGGCCACACATCAGTCAAACCAGGGAAATGTCACTGGCCATATTGATTCTGTGGGGAGGGAGCAGGTCATGGTTAGGGCTCTCTCTCTCTGTCCATCTTCTACTGTTCTTGTCTGATAGTGACGGGAATGACTGGTGACTGGACTGTCATGGTGGATGTGGAAGGCTGTAGCCTAGCTTCTCCCTCCTTGAGTGGGGGGGGGATGGAGAGAGTCTGGGGGTTAGTGACTGAGTGTGAAAGCTGGTTTCCCCCTAGGAGCCCTCTGTCTTTTGGATCCTCTGCTCTCCCTGTACTCCCACCCAGGGGGCTGGCAGCAGACCCAGACCACCGTGGTGCTGGGGAGCCTTCCAGACTCAGGCAGATAATAACTTCTGACAGGCTTTCTAAAAAGAGACTGTATTGATTTTTACGAGAGCGAGAGAGAGAGAGAGAGAACATGATAAACAAACAAAACTGTCTACCACCCTCCGGATGTGAGCACTCCACATGTTGAAAACATGGTTCAGTTTGACATGGTGTGTGTGTATGTGTTTGGCCGTGTGAAATCAGAGAAACGGTGTCTATTGGCTGAGTCGTCGAGTGAATGGACATGGGACCTCGCCACTTAAGCTGGCAGCTGAGCAAGCAGGACTGTGCACACAAACACAATGAAGAGTCCTGGTACAGGATGAACATGAAGCCATTCTGTTCTGCATTAACGTCGGAGCGTATTTGCGTTGAGCAGCACTGTCAGACCGGATTATATTTGGCCGTGAGTCGAGCAGACAGTGGCCGTCTTGGCAAGCACACAAAACTCTGGGGAATTGATAGGAACACAAGTGAAGCCTGGATGTTAAATATCACAGCAGCTGAACTGGGGACATCTCCACTATGTGCTCTCAATGATAGCAGAGAAATATCACGCCTATGACTGACTGCTTTACACTGAAGTGACCACTGTTAGCAGGAGCCGACAGACAGACGGCTCCTGGGGGGGGGGGTTGCAGTAGGACTTTAAGCTTGTGTGCGTTTAATATGCTATATGTGTTTCTGCATGTGTTGGCAGTCTGTTTTTGTATTCAAATGATATGTAGGCATTGTGCTGGCAGTGCGTTGCGGTATACTGCCATGCATGTATGTGTTTGCCAGGCTTTTCCTTGGTTCTGTGAGATGTTGGCCATTGCTACAGTACAGAGTACTATCTGGTTCTCCTATAATATGGGTGCCCGGTAAAGATAAAGAACTTTCTGTTCACTAGACTTGCAATAAAAAGGTAATCGTTAAGTCATTAATGATTGACTGACTTGTTTACTCAATGCAGTGTCACTTCATGCTTAAATGATCCACAGTCTTCTGTATAGACACTGGTAGTGATAGCAGCTCCTACACTGACTGCTTGACTAGTTTTTTTTATTACAGTTTGAAGTGAAGGTTAATAAAAAAATAAAAACACGTTTATATTCAACAATTCTTTTCTCAATGTTTTGAGCCACTAGAGAGTAAAACATTTAGTTGCATATACATACCATTTATAAAAGTGAATGATTATCCTGTTAATGTCCAGAGGTCCACACGTTCTTAAACCATGCCTGTCCTGTCTGTCTGTCTGTCTGTCCAGTCTGTCCTGTCTGCCTGTCCTGTCTGTCTGTCTGCCCCCCCCCCCCCCCCAGCCCTAGCTAACCCACGCAGGGCCACAGATGTCTAGGCAGCAGCAGTCGCAGTGTGCACCCAGCCTCCCAGTTCCCCCAGTACTCCATCAGCAGGCCCACATGTCACTACTGTCACCAGGCCTTGCAACACCATCAACACCTCCCAGGAGCTCGCAGCTCACCTGCGGGCTGCCAGGGCTGCAGCCTGGGTCGTGTTCCTTAGGGCACACTGTAGCAAAACGTTTTGCAACGGAAAATGAAAGTGTACAGGTATTCCCTCACTAGGACCATTCCCCTCGCTGGGGTCGCCCCAGGGTCGTGTGGAGCCAAACTGTGTGGTCCAGTCGGGAGTTAGAATTCAAGATGACCACTGCCGGAGCCCTAGCCTGGCAGGAGCATACGGCCCCTGTGGTCGTCTGAAGTGAATGAGTTACCTCCTGAATGGTGCCCCCACAAAGAAGCCTTTGTTGGTCATGTGTGCTGTAGGGGTGGAGCAGTAGCCCTCCTCTGGTAGCCCAGGCCTGGTCACTCAGTGGGCAGTGTGGAGGAGAGCTGGAGCCAACAGCTGGCCTATTCAGAACAGACTGGCCGCCTGCATGAAGCCCTCTTCTCCCATCAGCCACCCCCGCCCCTCACACAGAGGCATGGAGACTTAACCCAGCGTCTCCTTCCCTTTCCTCCGCCTGCTTGTCCCCAGGCTACTCCCCAGCTTGGAGAGATGGAACAGAGAGAAGCAGTGGGAGAGAGAAAGACACACAGTCAACAAAGTCCTCACACTGGATAAGATGACAGAACATACCTCAATATCTAGAACCACAAACTTTTCAGTTTTTGTTTTGACTGAAAAGTTTTTCAAGTTTGTCTGAGCTTATGAATGTGTCTGATTGCGTACTGGACTTCTCAGAAGCTATCAGAGGAAACTTTAAGAGGACAATCCGTCAGCATCTGGTGTGGTTTATAGAGGGGGGAGGGTGTGTGGTAGTTAAAGCTCCCTTTTTAAAGCACTAGTGAAACGGGAGGGAGGGCTGATGTGATTAGTGTGTTCAGACTAGGGAAGAGATTGAGGGGCTGGGCCGCAGCTCCTCTTTCATATGCTTTTGCAAATACGATTACAGCATCTGGACAAGAAGTGTGTGTGTGTGTGTGTGTGTGTGTGTGTGTGTGTGTGTGTGTGTGTGTGTGTGTGTGTGTGTGTGTGTGTGTGTGTGTGTGTGTGTGTGTGTGTGTGTGTGTGTGTGTGTGTGTGTACACGGTTTACTTTCGTAGATCTACGTGCGTGGAGTTTGTTTTTTGGGGCAGCAGACTCTTTTAATTTCATTACACCCAGAGAGGAAGTCTATCTTCTGTAGTGCATATCCTCTTGGGGAGCCAGAGTAGCTTGCCAAGCCGCTGTTTTTGACTGTAGCTAGCAACGACATTTGAACTTCTGTATCCAGTGTTCTATGCCTGTTTACAAATATTAGCTAGCTAGCTGGCTACATGTCAGGCTAGTCTGGTGTTATATTCTTTACAACACAACTTTTTTTGCAACAGAAGCAGAAACAAATGTTTCTCTTTATGAATGGCAATTGCTGGAGTTGGAGTTAAACTGCTCTTACTACTGAGGAGGAGAAGGGGGGGGGTGATAAAATGAAAAAGTGAATTTACTGAACACTACAAGAGGGGACAATGGAGAATCCACGTGTCTTGTCCGACCTATGTGACGCATTGACGAGGACAGGCATTTTCAATACTTTCGGATATCTGTTGCCAGACTTGACGACTTGCTTCAACGGCTTTCCCCTCACATCTCGCATGCGAGAACTCGAAGCTCGCCTCTAATTGCTGCAGGAAGGCTGTCTGTGACCCTTCGGTTTTTGGCGAGTGGCAGACGCCGCAAACTATCGCTGTAAGTTATAAGCTCGGAATCTTGACAGTTTGTGCCATCGTCACAGAAGTATGCCACTCTATCTGTCATGTCATGGTGGAGGATTTCGTTGCTTATTCCTCCGTGGCAAAATGGGCTTCAACGTGGGAGCAAGTTTGGCTCCCAACTCATTGTAGTCCAGCTGCTGCTACCAAGGACAGCGTGCTTCCTGGGGAACCCATATTTGGGGTGAGACAGGGCTCTGTGTAGAGGACTCACTGGAGAGTGCACGGAGCACTGATAGATGGTCCTGCGAAAGTACATCATCGTGTCACTGACAAACGGGAGACATTGATCAGCAGGAATAAACCCCGTCCATGGTACCATGATGTCGTGGACAGCCGGTGCTGGACACAGCTGCTGTTTTTTAACTTCTGCTGTTTCTTTAAGTCATCCACCTGCTGCAAAATGTCAGTGTTCAAAGGATCCCCAGCTGTCTTCATCTTCCAGCCATTGGAGTTAGGTGTTGGTAAGAGGGGTCGGGGAGGTGATGACCAGGCCCGGGAGAGTGATGGTGAACAAAGGGGCAAATAACCACCTGTAGATCGGCCCTCAGGGCTCAGATCTGTCTCGGGGCTGTCCAACCCCCCCCCCAACATCATAAAATATCTCCATGGGCTCCTTTTTGAGTTGGTGCTTTACTCAAAACAACTGATTTCACAAACATCTCAGTCTAATTAGCACACCCACACCACAGCGCCTGTTTTCAGATGTTTGAACCTACCCGGCTAATCATCACACACACCGTGCAAAATGACTCTGCTGCATCACGAGTACGTACCGCATCTGGCGAATGATTGTCGGTCTGACGATGTTTCGCACAAACACGAAGCCAATCCAGTTGTCAGACAATCGTGGCAGCCCTCTTCCTCGTCTCCTGCACCCTTTTCTCCATGTTTCTTTGATATCAGTCTCTGGGTTCAAATGTTGTGATATCTCCCTCCTGATGTTGTCTTTTGCGCGCTTGTCCGAATATAACCTCATTAAAGCGTTAAGGTTCTCGTGTGATGCTCCTAAAAACTGAACCGAGCATAGACATAATTGCACCTATCAAGTATCAGAACGTCCTAATCTTCTGTGTTTATACCACAAGGGATCCCAGAAAAGATGGGATGTAGACACAGGGGTGGGACTTCTGTTTCAAAACTCATACATACGGCCCCTCAGTCTTCGCAAGGAAGGATGATTTTGTCGGGTCTCAATTTCCAGGTAGAAAAAAAACGTATTCGAATGACAGAGCGTTTTACAAGGAGCCGCCCCTATTGTGACGACAAACGACGTTTCAACACAGCGCTTCCCTTCATTGGCCCTGTTTGCTTATTCTGTGTTGACCCCTTTTAATGTACATTGTCCTACCTCATCTCCAGTCCTGTCCCTAACGTACCAGAGTACACTCAGCAGCTCACAGAGCCACGGTGGTGCATTGAGCCATGTTGTGATGGGGTCTAGAGAGAGGATGTCAGGCAGGCTGCAGACCCCTGAGGGGTCCACTGAACGGCCACGGGTCGGATCCACTCGAGGCTCACAGCTCCTCCTCATTAAGGACCCGTTCTATAGACTACAGCAAGGCCCAAACACAGTAAGCTGTCTGATTGCCCCAAGTGGGTTATTTCCTGGTCTGAGTAGTGTGTGTGATCAGCATTACTGCTACTGCTGCTACTGCTACTGAGTCATTAGCATGACAATAAGCTCTCAGCCCATGTTAGCAGTGCTCCTCAGAGGGCCTGTAAATTATTAAAATAATAAAGAACATAAACGCCATTGGCCATGACATTAACACCATTGTGCTGTTCAGTGTGAGTAAGCACGCTGGGAGATTGGCTAGGAGGTTACAGCCACATCAGGATAGGGCTTATAGCAGCTCTGTGGGGGAGGACTTTGGGAGGGTTTGGGTGGGAAGGGGATTTGATGAGTATTGATACGTTGTGAAATCGTCATTCACAGCTCTGCACAAATTCTACTCAATAACTTCACTTAAAGCCATTTCAAAGATAGGACCTGCATAATCAGGATTAGCAGAAAATGACATGTATATCTCAAAATCCTGTAACTTGGAGTTGCAGGAGAATACAGTATGTATTGTATCATTACTGCATGTCTAGGAAATGGAGAGGTGCTTTACAGAAATGTACACTCCCTCCACCACCACCCCCTCTGCAATACTGGACCATCTCCCTATTAGTTGAAACACACAGAATACTTAGAAGCTTGTTCTCTCTGGCAACAGCAACTCCTGCTTGCTCTCCCACTAGACTAGAGATATTTATGGAGGTAGGGATTATGCCGAATATCGCAGGCTAACAGTAGAGACAATGTGTCTGTGTCTCTGTGTGTAGAGGGATTAGACAGCCACTGTACTGCAGCCAACCCACAGTGAGATGCCTATGTCTCAGTTCTATGGCACTACTGTTCTTGGAAGGTTCAGGCGTGACTCCCTTCTTAGACATTTCAGGTTGGGGCAGTTACTCTTTTCAGTTTATCATTGCGGTAACTGGAACTTGTTTTTCATATCGATATATCTACATCTATTTTGGAGTTCAACAAAGAGGGTTGCCTGTATTTGTTAGTGCAGACATGTCTAGGTTATAGTCCCGTACCAATCTAAGGAACATGCAAAAGCATTGGAGAGTACTGTAATTGGACTCTCTGGGACGTGAATGATGATGTGCCACACTGTAACAAACCACCACTCTTGTCTCCAGCCTTCAGCCTCAAGCCTGTATAAGGCTGGATGACCTACTATTTTAAGCCGAGGCTGTGTATTTTGAGGATGGGGATGGGAGGGGGTGGAAGAAGAGGGTTTGTCTACATTCAGCCACTGCAGTATATTTGCAGACCTATTGGCTCTCCTTTGTTCTGTATTTCCACTCTAGCCTCCCTGGAGAGCTCAATATTGTCCTATATTTATCAACGTGTTCTCTGAGTTTTCCAGCCGTGGCCGACTTTTATCTCACTCACATCTCCCCGCCTGGCCTCTGTAGCCATGAGGAGATGGAAAGTGTGACTGTTGCAAGGGATCCACCTGAGTGGCCATTGTAATGCATGGGGCTGTGACGTCAGGTGGGCAGAGCGTTTATTAACCAGCTGAATGGCACCATTACTGGGCTGTGTGGAGGCGTGAGGCCAGGCGACTGTGTCCCTGTGTCAGTGAGCGTGTCAATAGAGACTGAAGGCACAGGCGGGTAGAGGCAGAGGCCCCCGCCCCCCTCTGTTTCCTGATAAAGAAAGCACACTCACAAAGTCAGACGATGCCAGACGCATCTAAGGACTAGCCCTCCCTCCCTCCCACTCGCTCTCTTTTCATTCCTCTCCATTTATCTCTCGCTCTGACTGTCTCTCTGTCTCTTTGTCTGTGTCTCTCTCTGTCTGTGTGTCTCTCTGTCTGTGTGTCTCTGTCTGTGTGTCTCTGTGCCACGTATCTTCCCTGTTCTTGTGATTACATAAGCACTAGACCTCTTCTGGCAAGTGGTAGTTTAATTGAAAAGGAGATCCGGGGTGAAAACTCCCATTTCTGGGTCCCTGTTCTGTGAATGCAGGGAAATGTACCAGCGGAAATAACTAAATGTACAGGGAAGCCAGTGGAGGAAATAGGTCAGGTTCTTAAAACAATGTGAAAGAGGAGAGTTTGACATACAGCCTGTCTCTAAAGTCCCTGTAATGATTCTGGCGAGGTACTTCTGTTCAACCTTAACAGAGTTACATTGCCAGAGGCGCTTCATGTGGACCTGAACAGGAGCTGCTGAAATAATGTGCAATAAATTGCTCCCTTGTGTAGAAACCTAAACAACAAGAGCACTGAACCATGGTGCAGTGAAAGCAGAATATTAGGTATATATGAGTGGTAGAAAAGTCAGCGCTGCGTTATGTGTTCTTGTAATGTGTTTGTGTGCACATTATCTTCCCAGGTTCCCTAATGATGTGTATACTGTGCATTTATCAATGTAAGTAGCCAGTGTGAGTGGAGGTGACAGGTGTTGCAATTAGGACACTGTGCAATACACCATGTACTCTAAACATTTTGACTGTTTTGAGACACAACTCTCTAACACATTTTAAGAATGGGCCTAACTGATAGTGATGTACAACCAAAGCATTTCTTCCACAATATTGGATGTAATCCATCTAGCCTTCTCCTTCTCAGAATAACATCTCATCCACGTTGGCTTTTAGAGTCCAAGGCAATGTGTGTGATGGTCGTCCTGGTATATCCTGACCTGAGCTCTATATCTCTGCCAACACACTGTCTGATGTGCACTAATAGGGTTGCCCGGAGACTGGCAGCATGACCGGAGTGGCACAGGATCTGGAGCAGCTGATGGCAGGTCTTCTGGGATGTGGGTACTGCAGCTAGTGCAGGGCTGCAGACTGAGGTCCACAGAGATCAGAAGGCAGGTGCATTTTAGTGTAGACAATAGTCCACGCAGCAGTCCTATTAGTCTCTACACACAACACCGGACAGCAGCACGGCACACATGATCCAACAGAGACATGATTTATTCAGGAGAAAACGGGGGCCTACGAGGTTATAAGAGCCTTGGCAAAGTCAAAAGGCTGATCTGTCTAATTAGTAAGTCGCTCTGGATAAGAGCGTCTGCTAAATGTCTTAAATGTAAATGTAAATGTAGTTGTCTTTGATCCCTAGTTAATGCACAATTAACATCTAAAGGCGGCTCCTGCAAAGTGTTCAATCAGAGTTGCATGGAGCTCTGAGGAAAATGCTTGCCTTGCTGAAATGTTGGCAGTACTCTAAAGAAAGGGAGGTGGAGAAAGGTAGAGTTCAGATGTGAAATGGGAGCAAGTGGGCCGATGCACAGCTTTTGCTCCTGTCTCTCCCTCTTTGTCTCAGTCTCAGTGTACAGGGCTCAGTACCTGACAGGGCTGTCTGTCTCTCTCAGATCAACAGGCTCAGATATTATGATTCAGACAGTGTGCTCATGGGGCTGAATTGCAGTCTTCTAAGACGATACCTAATACCGCTGGCTTTGAGTTTCATTGTCTCACGAAAATATCAACATTGAAGGAAGAGGGGGGGAAATGGTGACTAGCTTCCCTATGATAATGTCCAAAAGCAGATAAAGCACAGGGGTTGAGACTCAAGGTAGGTCCCACAAGCAGAAGATAGTGTGAGATTACGATGTAATTCACCACACACACACTCACACACTCATTCCTGCTGCTTTGTGTGAGAGAGGGCACATGGTCTGCACATCCCTACCTTACCTGGCTAAATGCATAGTATCCTTATGCTAGCTGCTTGGCCAGGCAGCAGCTTCCCTCACTTCAGATGTACATTTGAATTCGGAAGTTTACATACACCTTAGCCAAATACATTTAAACTCAGTTTTTCACAATTGCTGACATTTAATCCTAGTACAAATTCCCTGTCTTAGGTCAGTTAGGATCACCACTTTATTTTAAGAATGTGAAATGTCAGAATAATAGTAGAGAGAATGATTCATTTCAGTTTCACTTTCATCATATTCCCAGTGGTCAGAAGTTTACATACACTCAATTAGTATTTGGTAGCATTGCCTTTAAATTGTTTAACTTGGTAAAACGTTTCGAGTAGCCCTCCACAAACTTCCCACAATAAGTTGGGTGAATTTTGGCCCATTCCTCCTGACAGAGCTGGTGTAACCATTTTCTATGGAATTGAGGTCAGGGCTTTGTGATGGCCACTCCAGCCTCCCTCTTTTTCCTCCAAACATAACGATGGTCATTATGGCCAAACAGTTGTATTTTTATTTCATCAGACCAGAGGACATTTCTCCAAAAAGTACGATCCTTGTCCCCATGTGCAGTTGCAAACCGTAGTCTGTTTTTTTTATGGTGGTTTTGAAGTAGTGGCTTCTTCCTTGCTGAGCGGCCTTTCAGGTTATGTCAATATTGGAATAGTTTTACTGTGGATATAGATATTGTTGTACCTATTTCCTCCAGCATCTTCACAGGGTCCTTTGCTGTTGTTCTGGGATTGATTTGCACTTTTCGCACCAAAGTAAGTTCATCTCGAGGAGACAGAACGCGTCTCCTTCCTGAGTGGTATGACGGCTCCGTGGTCCGATGGTGTTTATGTTTATACTTGCGTACTATTGTTTGTACAGATGAACGTGGTACCTTCAGGCATTTGGACATTGCTCCCAAGGATGAACCAGACTTGTGGAGGTCTACAATTTGTTTTCTGAGGTCTTGGCTGATTTCTTTTGATTTTCTCATGATGTCAACAAAGAGGCTCTGAGATTGAAGGTAGTCCTTGAAATACGTCCACAGGTACACCTCCAATTGACTTAGATTAGATAAATTAGCCTATCAGAAGCTTCTAAAGCCATGACATTATTTTCTGGAATTTTCCAAGTTGTTTAAAGACACACTAAGTTGAGTGTATGTAAACTTTTGACCCACTGGAATTGTGATTCAGTGAATTATAAGTTAAATAATCTGTCTAAACATTTGTTGGAACAATTACTTGTGTCATGCACAAAGTAGATGTCCTAACCGACTTGCCAAAACTATAGTTTGTAGAGTGGTTGAAAAACAAGTTTTAACGACTCCAACCAAAGTGTGTGTAAACTTCCGACTTCAACTTTATATACATAGTCTACTCTGCTGAGCTCCAGTCACCTGACCTTATATTTTCATGTTTAATTTCTGTGTGTTTGTCTTGAAGGGAAGCTGTATGTGATTGATGTGTTTTAGATTCATAAACACAATTTAGATAGCAGTCCTTTTTGTAGCTTTTACATGTAATTGTCATTGCAAGAACAATGAAACATTGTAACCATTGAAAAAGAGTGCAAAATGCTTTGTGGTCTCTCTTGTTAATGATTGCCTACTTGTTTTCACTTATCTCTCTGTGTGTACTGCTAGGGACATTATACACACAGAGAGAGAACGAAACCAGTTTTCTTTGCCTGAAACCTTTCCTACTGTGTCAGACTCCTAGGGAGCTGCATTGCAGAGTCTTTTGGTGTTGTTGTCTTCCTGCTCTCTCTGAAACGTATCTAACCTGAGCTCACAGCTCTCTCCAACTGTGAGAGGTACGCTGTCTATCACACGTGTCAATGCAAACAAAATATTGAACTCTTCAAACTCTCCCCCCGAATGCAGTAGCTGGCAATGACCCCAAACCAACACAGGAGATCTTCTCCAGAGCGCTGCCTGTAGGAACAATCTCTTCATATCAGGGAGAGTTTGACCTTGCCAGCTCTGCTGAAGGGCTTGGAAAGTCAACGTGAAAACCATAGCATGTCATCGGCTCTGCTTCATCGAGTCATATGCCACTGGAAAACATATTGGTTATGTAGCAAAAAATAAATAGGCACAACCCTCAACTGACTGATAATTCAGATTTTCACTGGCTTTGCCACAAAATGCAACAGGGAACTGACAGTGTAATACTACAAATCCCTTTCTAGGGCCTCCATATGACACTAATCTACACTCGTCCTCTGAATCCCCTCTAAACTTTGTACGACACGTGGCTGTATTTAGAAATGATATATATATATATATATATATATATATATATATATATAGCTAGTATGTATGTATATATATAGCTAGTATGTATGTATAGAGCAGAAATGTATTTGGAGATTAATACTCTGTAGGATGTTAATACTCTGTAGGCCAAGCCTTAGAGGGGTAATTGAAGTGGGATGTTAAGAGGCCATGGTAGGAGAGAAGAGTGCAGTCCCTCCATCCTTCCACAGCATCAACCCCTGGTCAATTAAAACTCCAATTACCTTGTCTGAGAGAAGTTACGGAACCCCAGCTACTTAACATTCTAATGACATGCACCTATCTAGTGAATTGACATTTTCATTAAAATGTTTCGGATTTTATTAGAGTGAAAATGACATTTTAATATGCTTTATGACTGGTCAGGTGCTCTGAATGAACAATAGGATCCTGAACAAAATGGAGAGATGAGTTCAAATGAATGAGATTGAGTTGCTGCTCTCTTGGAGTCTGAACTCGTGTGGAGGGGAGAGAAGCAGTGGCCCGTGGCCCCTGCTGGCAAAACAAAGTATTAGTGGGTTTTATCATCATCTGGGTGAGGATTGTCTAAATCAGATGTGTCACAGAGTTGGGTCTCTGGACCTAATCAGTATTTAAACACCATGAAACTGCCAGATTAAAGCAGACTCATTTGGGGAAATGATAGGCCAGGCTGGCCTCAGTCAGCCTCACTGGTATTTCTCATTCCACTACAGCTCTACCAACCGTTCTGCCCAAAGAGGGAAATGTGTTCCTGATTTAAACTCTTCTCTCCCACAACGGGAATATTTACATTCTATTGTATTGGCTTGTAAAGCAGAACTATTAACTATTTTGAAGGGAATGTCTCGGTCTCTAACCAGGATGCAATATAATTCACCTAACCCACAAGTGCATTTTGATTGTTGAATTCACACCAATAACATGATTTATGGTTGGTTAAAAACAGGTTATCAACAGAGCCTACGGATCTATTCGTGTTGGACTACTCACTACCAGCACTGTGCCCATTGAAGTACAGTCCTCTGCCCAAAATGGCTTGAGAGGGACTTTGTCAGTGGGTTCTAATTTCCCATGGCTCCCTCCATTGAACCTCATGCTGTTCTATTCTAGTTTTAAAGGATAATTGTGTGTCAATGCTAGTCCTCTCCTCTATGATGCTCATCTACGCTGATTAGGACGTGCTGGGAGGGGAGAGCAGCTTGTCTGCTCCTAGAGAGCTGCAGGTGGCATGGAGATCAGGAGCTCACCCTGGGTCCCTGGCCTGGCATCTGAATAAGAAGCCTACAGGCACCAGTCAGACGTTTAACCTAGCAGAGACCTGCCCTGTGGAGTGTGGACACTGGCCCTCCTGCTGGTTTCCTAGTCAGCCTCTTCTACAGACCCATGGGAACAATCAGTCTACTGAAACTGCAGATAGATGACAGCCAAATAAGTGATATTCCCCTCAGAATTCTAACACAGAAAAAATGCAACTGCAATAAACTTAACCGAAGGGTGACTTTTTAGATTTAGTATTGCATTTTGATTGTCACTCATTTACTCTCTTAGCATCACACAGAACTGTATCTATCCTCCCATTTCTTAGTGAATTAACATAATTCTTCAGTGTTGGACAGAATGGTGTAATGTGTGCAGTTGGATCATTAGGCGTGAGAGAGGGATATAAGAGGGCTTGAGTGCCCAGCCACACCACAGTCTGGTTTCCATCAGTCTGAACTGGGATGGCAGCTTGGATGAGACGAGCTGCCCAAGTCCATTACCGCAATCAACATTTCCGAAAATCACACACACACTTTTTCATTTCTGATGCAATTAGCCATCTGCTTTGTTCTAATAGAGGAACTAGCTTGGCTTTTAAAAGCGGTGAATTAGGCCCAATTGAGGAGGAGGAAAATCAGCCTGTCACTTAATGAATGTCAGGAGACAAGTCATTATGACATGTCAGGTGCTGATTCCGTCATTCAAGTAATTCACTGCATGAAAATGAGCAAATCTGTAGTATTACCGAAAACAATAGTAGCTAATATGAAATAGAGAATGTATTGCTTTCATCATTTTGAACACGTGTATTGCTGTATGACTCGTACTCATGCTACTTATAAAGATGGAAAAATACTCGCGTAGTTTTAGCTGTTCATGTCTGGTCCCAAGGCTGTCATTCAGTCTTTCTGCAGTAGATGTCAGTCAGACATGGCCCTTTCTCCTTTCAGCGCAACAATGTGGATTGCTTCCTGCTAGCGGGCTAAATTGGCTGACAATTTTTCTCCCTCTGATGTCAAACTCGACGCCATAACTCTCGTGAATGCCTGGCATATCCTTTGTCATTGTCAGAGCTCAAGGAAAAGGGGCTGCCTCAATTTCGCAATATTACAAGTTACACACATCTCACACCTCTTAAAGATGTCCTTTACATCAGTCTGAACATAGTGTATGAACTGCATTCACCCACCGTAAAGGAAATTATTATACACTTTTAAGGCTCCCTTGGCCTCTGTTCAAACATAGCTTCATGGAAGACACTGTAAGTAGGCCAGCTTTTCAGGCCTGTTTCCTTCTCGCTCTGCAAAGTCCCCAAACCCAGCAGGATATGTTTTTATTTTTCAATGTGTACTTTAGCTTTTCTTGTAGCTTGTCAGCCCAAGGTTTTCAACTTGATCAGATAGATGAAGGCTGCTTTCTCTGTTGAATTATCAAAGGACTTCTGTTGGAGTTATGGAGTCACGAATCTACCTCTGTCGTGTGTGCTGTGTGAGTGTGTATTTCAGACATGTCAGAAGTTTGGGGCTTTTCGATTCTTTTTGCTTCCTGTTTTAAGACGAAAACTTGGCTTTGTTTCATGCTGAGGAAGTCAGTTTATTTTTTACAAGCATTAGCAGCGTTTCAGCTGCCTGCTGGGAAGTATCTATCTACTCACAGAGGACATGATCCAGCACATTGCAGCAGATATATTATGCCTAACAAATGTGTCTGGACAGGCTCTCCTTCTCTACAGAGGTGTAGGTGAACTCTCTCAAAACTATAGTGTTCCCTAACTAGACGACGTCTCGTACCTGAAGTCCATTGTGTGTAGATGCTGAGGTTATGTTCGGGTCTTTATGTACTGCCGAGTGGCGCGGCATTCTAAGGCACTGCATCTCGGTGCTAGAGGCGTCACTACAGAGCCTGGTTCGATTCCAGGCTGTATCACAATCGGCCCGGCGTCGTTAGGGTTTGGCCGGGGTAGGCTGTCATTGTAATTAAGAATTTGATCTTAACTGACTTGCCCAGTTAAATAAAGGTAAAATATAAATAAATAAAAGGTCAAACCATGTCATGTTATTCAGATGACAGAATGAGGTGTCTCTCTGTTAGTGTTTATGGTAAATGCAAGGGATTAGGAGCAACAGGTTACTGCAAATCTCTATCTTGAAACATATATGAATCCAGTATCTAGCCTTAATCCAGTATCTGGCCTTAATCCAGTATCTAGCCTTAATCCAGTATCTGGCCTTAATCCAGTATCTGGCCTTAATCCAGTATCTAGCCTTAATCCAGTATCTGGCCTTAATCCAGTATCTAGCCTTAATCCAGTATCTAGCCTTAATCCAGTATCTAGCCTTAATCCAGTATCTGGCCTTAATCCAGTATCTGGCCTTAATCCAGTATCTAGCCTTAATCCAGTATCTGCATTTAAAAATATATATTGTCAAACTCCCACCCCTACTGTGCATTACATTGCGGTAATGACGTTGTAAGTTTAGGGGATGTTGGATCGGCACGTTATTCCACTCTAGTAGACATCCTCTGTGTCCCTCCTGCAATCAGTGTTGTAAACACTGCGGCACTCTTTGCCAAAGCACCTCCACAGATGGCTCATGAAGCACTACGAGTTGTTTTTCCTGTTTATTCAGCAATGCTTGCCGTCTCGGTAATGAAATAGCTTCATTACAGCAATTTGCACTCCAGCATTCAGGAGATTGTGTTAGCATTATTCTGTAGATGCTCGTTCTGCGCTGGTCCAAGCTGTGTTAAATTAGTCCCTGAAGTAGCCTAGAGCGCTAGTGAAAGCCCTCAACTCAAACACATCAAACTTTCTGAAAATGTGAATGTAATTTCTCAAATACCTGTTTTAGATGTAGCGGTCATATAGAAAATGACCTGAATTTCTCTAGACATTGTTATTAAGACGTCATTGTCATTAGATTGAGGTCGTGGCTACATGGTGTTCTCCATGACTGATCTTGGTGGCAGTACTGTGGTGCTCAGCCAGGCAGCCTGGCAACACCCTCCACCCTCCTTCCCAATTACTCACCCCTCAGCCCCTTGTGCTGTCATCATCTCCAGGCTTATTCACAGCACTGACCTGTGACTGGGACAGATCACTTCCTTCTTTTATACAATACTGTACCTCCCCTGCCCTCTCATGGGGACTTTCAAGAACACTTCAAAGCCTTCTTTGAAAGCACACTTCCCAGGAAAAGAGTGCTCTCAGCCACAGAGTGTATAGAATGGAACACAATATAGGAGAAGTAGGGAGGACCTCATGTATAGCATTATGAACTGTTAAGTGTGTGCTTCACCTCTCTGGCCCTCTGTCTGTGTGTGAAATGGGTCCCGTCACGTATTCGTGGGAAGATGAAAGCTGTCTGGTGGACTTCTGCTCTTACCTATAGACTCTCTCCCTCTCACACAGACCCCCTCCTACACTTGATCATTCAGTATTCAGTCCTTGCTTTAATTTGAACTCCCACAAGGTTATTCTGAATCCTAACGTTATTTCCCGAATTGTTAAAGGTCCCTTAAAAAAATCCAATAACTCAAAATGTGACTCTTCCCATGTGACTGGTATACCTGACCCCGGGCATAAACAAGCAGCAAATCAAACATATGATTCATGATATATGACCACTGAATTGCAGGGCGGAAGTTTGAGATGGATTTTCCCATGGTATGATAATCAACGATGAACTTCTGTGGTGAGCATGCTGAGTTGACCTTTGCAGTAGAAGAGAAAAATGACTGGGTTTGGCAAGGTGGCTTAGCTACCCTTTTAATTGAGCCACCATATCTATTATAAACATTGTACATACTTAGTTCCATTAAACTGCTCTGACTAATTCCTCTTTTTTTTCTTCTCCTGATCATCAGTAGAGGTTTGAAGCTGTTGTTACATTATCAAAGGATGAAGGCAGTGTTTGATGATTTTTAAAGGGGATGGATTAAAGAGACAGGCTGTGTTAATTGTCTACAGTCAGTAATGGATGGGTGGGCAAACAGGATATGTATAGGTAGGCCCAGTGGAAATTATGAGATCAAAGCGCTCTATGTTTCAGAAATGATACTGCACTCTCACATTACCGTGTCACATTTTTAACTCACCAGTCAATGTTTGACTTCCTGCAATTCTGCAGGGGTTTCCAAATATCCTTTTAGTAAGGTCGCATTAGACCTGTGTGTGTGTGCCTGATGGCATGTTCCATACTGCTCCAGAAACCCTGTGAGAGAGGACATGTTAATGTTAATTGGGGATAGAAGTGAAGGAGAGGGACATGAGTGAAAGGAACTAACAATACCAGGGTATCACTCTCGTCACTGGTGATTTCATCCTGGCAGACAGCCATGTCTTCCTGTCGCAGGAAACCCACAAGCGTAATTGTCATTTTTATCAGATGGAAGAAGAGCAGCTCCAGTGAGTGCAGATTCTATATTTAGCAATAATGCTATACACATTTAATTGGCACTTTAGCAGGGTGTGAAATTAGCAGCGGCTGACTGACTGACGGCAGGTTGTAAAGAGTTGTATGTGAGAGATCTTCATATAGACTTTCCATCTTTAACTATGTGATATGCTGCTTGTAAAAGAGACAACGGTGGAGTGTTATTGGGCTCCACATACAGCATAAAGAGAGAAAGAGAGTGCTGTTGGATCACACCGATACACATGTCCTATACTGATATAATGACATGGTGAAGGAAGCCTATTAAGCAGATACGCCAGTCTCATAACAGGAGCTCACTTATGACTATATTAAACTATACAGCTTTTACAGTATGTATGAGGCCTAGTTATCATCAAGTGTCTTGTAGCTAAGACTCTAAACCTTCTGTGTTCATATAATTGTTTTCCTGCAGATGAATGTTCTTCTGTTATTTCTGTCTGTTTGAATCAGCTTCATGGTAATCTGTGCTCATATGGTTTGGTGTGTAGTTTGAGAGCCCACAGTGTGGCAGATGGTGGATTATCCAAACAAGCAACCAAATTACCCAAGATCACCCTGTGTGCCTGTGTACTGTTGAGAGCAGCAGAGGGCCACAGTCACAGTCCAGAATGGGAGCCTATGGGTCAATTGGCAGAGGACTGCTCAATATGGAAGGCTTCACTCTCTCCCTCGCTCTCGAGTGCTCTCTTGCGTGTGCTCTCTGCCTCTCTCGCGTGCTCTCTCTCTCTCTCTCGTTCAGTATCGCTCCTTTGCTCTCGCTTAGTCTCGCTCAGTCTCGCTCCTTTGCTCCTTTGCTCTCGCTTAGTCTCGCTTCTTTGCTCTCGCTCAGTCTCGCTCCTTCTCTCGCTCTCGCTCCTTCTCACGCTCTCTCGCTCGCTCACTATCGCTCCTTCTCTCTTGCTCCTTCGCTCTCGCTCCTTCTCTCTCTCTCCTCTCTCTCTCTCTCGCTCGCGCTCTGTCTCGCTCGCGCTCTCTCGCTCCTTTGCTCGCGCTCTGTCTCACTCCTTCGCTCGTGCTCTGTCTCGCTCCTTCACTCACTCGCGCACTGTCTCTCTCCTTCGCTCTCTCCTTCGCCCGCGCTCTGTATCGCTCCTTCACTCCTTCACGCTCTGTATCGCTCCTTCGCTCCTTCTCTCTCTCGCTCCTTCGCTCTCTCTCACTCCTTCGCTCTCTCTCGCTCCTTCGCTCTCTCTCGCTCCTTCGCTCTCGCTCTGTCTCGCTCCTTCGCTCTGTCTCGCTCCTTCGCTCTGTCTCGCTCCTTCGCTCTGTCTCGCTCCTTCGCTCCTTCTCTCTGTCTCGCTCCTTCGCTCCTTCTCTCTGTCTCGCTCCTTCACTCCTTCGCTCTGTCTCGCTCCTTCGCTCGCACTCTGTCTCGCTCCTTCGCTCGTGCTCTGTCTCGCTCCTTCCCTCTCTCCTTCGCTCGCGCTCTGTCTCTCTCCGTCGCTCGCGCTCTGTCTCGCTCCTTCGCTCTCGCTCTGTCTCGCTCCTTCGCTCTCGCTCTGTCTCGCTCCTTCGCTCTCGCTCTGTCTCGCTCCTTCGCTCTCGCTCCTTCGCTCTCGCTCCTTCGCTCTCGCTCTGTCTCGCACCTTCGCTCTCGCTCTGTCTCGCTCCTTCGCTCTCGCTCTGTCTCGCCCTTCGCTTCGCTCTGTCTCGCTCGCTCTCGCTCTCGCTCCTTCGCTCTCGCTCTGTCTCGCACCTTCGCTCTCGCTCTGTCTCGCTCCTTCGCTCTCGCTCTGTCTCGCACCTTCGCTCTCGCTCTGTCTCGCTCCTTCGCTCTCGCTCTGTCTCGCTCCTTCGCTTGCGCTCTCTCTCGCTCCTTCGCACACTCTCTTTCGCTCCTTTGCGCTCTCGCTCCTTCGCACACTCTCTTTCGCTCCTTTGCGCTCTCGCTCCTTCGCTCGCGCTCTGTCTCTCTCCTTCGTTTTCTCCTTCGCTCGTGCTTTGTCTCACTCCTTCGCTCTCTCTCGCCCCTTCGCTCTCTCGCTCCTTCGCTCTGTCTCGCTCCTTCGCTCTGTCTGGCTCCTTCGTGCTCTGTCTTGCTCCTTCGCTCTCGCTCCTTCGCTCTCTCTCCTCCACTCTTGCTCCATTAATCTCGCTTTGTCACACTCAAACTCGCTCCTTCGCTCTGTCTCGCTCCTTCGCTCTGTCTCGCTCCTTCGCTCTGTCTCGCTCCTTCGCTCTGTCTCGCTCCTTCGCTCTGTCTCGCTCCTTCGCTCTGTCTGGTTCCTTCGTTCTGTCTGGTTCCTTCGTTCTGTCTGGCTCCTTCGTTCTGTCTGGCTCCTTCGTTCTGTCTGGCTCCTTCGTGCTCTCTCGCTCCTTTGCTCTCTCGCTCCTTTGCTCTCTCGCTCCTTTGCTCTCTCGCTCCTTTGCTCTCTCGCTCCTTCGCTCTCTCGCTCCTTCGCTCTGTCTGGCTCCTTAGCTCTGTCTGGCTCCTTAGCTCTGTCTGGCTCCTTAGCTCTGTCTGGCTCCTTCGCTCTGTCTCGCTCCTTCACTCTGTCTCGCTCCTTTGCTCTCTCCTTCGCTCGCGCTCTGTCTCGCTCCTTTGCTCTCTCCTTCGCTCGCGCTCTGTCTCGCTCCTTTGCTCTCTCCTTCGCTCGCGCTCTGTCTCGCTCCTTTGCTCTCTCCTTCGCTCGCGCTCTGTCTCGCTCCTTTTCTCTCTCCTTCGCTCGCGCTCTGTCTCGCTCCTTTGCTCTCTCCTTCGCTCGCGCTCTGTCTCGCTCCTTTGCTCTCTCCTTCGTTCGCGCTCTGTCTCGCTCCTTTTCTCTCTCCTTCACCCCTTCGCTCTGTCTCGCTCCTTCGCTCTGTCTCGCTCCTTCACTCTGTCTCGCTCCTTATCGTGCGCTCTGTCTCGCTCCTTTGCTCTTTCGTTTTCGCTCTCGATCCTCCTCTCTTGCTCCATTAATCTCGCTTTGTCGCTCTCTGTCTCGTTCCTTCGCTCTCTGTCTCGTTCCTTCGCTCTCTGTCTCACGATCTCTCTCGTTCCTTCGCTCGCGCTCTCTCTCTCTTGCTCCTTCGCTTCTCTTGCTCCTTCGCTCTGTCTCTCTTGCGTGCTCTGTCTCTCGCTCCTTCTGTCTCGCTCCTTCGCTCTGTCTCGCTCCTTCGCTCTCTCTCGCTCCTTCGCTCGCACTCTCTCTCGCTCCTTCGCTCGCACTCTCTCTCGCTCCTTCGCTCGCGCTCTTTCGTTCTCACTCCTTCACTCACGATCTCTCTCGTTCCTTCGCTCGCGCTCTCTCTCTCTTGCTCCTTCGCTCTCTCTTGCTCCTTCGCTCTCTCTCGCGCCTTCGCTCTCTCTCGCGCCTTCGCTCTCTCTCGCGCCTTCGCTCTCTCTCGCTCCTTCGCTCGCGCTCTCCCTGTCTCGCTACTTCGCTCTCGCTCTGTCTCAATCCTTCGCTCTCGCTCTTTCGTTCTCGCTCCTCTCGCGCTCTGTCTCGCTCCTTCGCTCGCGCTCTCTCTCACTCCTTTGCTCGCGCTCTGTCTCGCTCCTTCGTTTTCTCCTTTCGCTCGTGCTTTGTCTCACTCCTTCGCTCTCTCTCGCCCCTTCGCTCTCTCGCTCCTTCGCTCTCTTGCTCCTTCGCTCCTTCGCTCTCTCGCTCCTTCGCTCTGTCTCGCTCCTTCGCTCTGTCTGGCTCCTTCGCTGTCTCTCTCCTTCGCTCTGTCTCGCTCCTTCGTGCTCTGTCTTGCTCCTTCGCTCTCGCTCCTCCACTCTTGCTCCATTAATCTCGCTTTGTCGCACTCTTTCTCGCTCCTTCGCTATGTCTGGCTCCTTCGCTCTGTCTCGCTCCTTTGCTCTGTCTCGCTCCTTCGCTCTGTCTCGCTCCTTCGCTCTGTCTGGCTCCTTCACTCTGTCTGGCTCCTTCGCTCTCTCGCTCCTTCGCTCTCTCGCTCCTTCGCTCTCTCGCTCCTTTGCTCTCTCGCTCCTTCACTCTGTCTGGCTCCTTAGCTCTGTCTGGCTCCTTAGCTCTGTCTGGCTCCTTCGCTCTCTCGCTCTCTCGCTCCTTCGCTCTCTCGCTCCTTCGCTCTGTCTCGCTCCTTTGCTCTCTCCTTCGCTCGTGCTCTGTCTCGCTCCTTTGCTCTCTCCTTCGCTCGCGCTCTGTCTCACTCCTTTGCTCTCTCCTTCGCTCGCGCTCTGTCTCGCTCCTTTGCTCTCTCCATCGCTCGCGCTCTGTCTAGCTCCTTTGCTCTCTCCTTCGCTCGCGCTCTGTCTCGCTCCTTTGCTCTCTCCTTCGTTCGCGCTCTGTCTCGCTCCTTTGCTCTCTCCTTCGCCCCTTCGCTCTGTCTCGCTCCTTCTCGTGCGCTCTGTCTCGCTCCTTTGCTCTTTCGTTCTCGCTCCTTCGCTCTCGCTCCTCCTCTCTTGCTCCATTAATCTCGCTCCTTTGCTCTCTCCTTCGCTCGCGCTCTGTCTCGCTCCTTTGCTCTCTCCTTCGTTCGCTCTCTGTCTCGTTCCTTCGCTCTCTGTCTCGCTCCTTCGCCCTGTCTCGCTCCTTCGCTCGCTCTCTCTTGGTCCATCTCGCTCCTTCACTCTCCTTTGCTCACGCTCTGTCTCGCTCCTTTGCTCGCTCTCTGTCTCGCTCCTTTGCTCGCGCTCTGTCTCGCTCCTTTGCTTGCGCTCTGTCTCGCTCCTTTGCTCGCGCTCTGTCTCGCTCCTTTGCTCGCGCTCTGTCTCGCTCCTTTGCTTTCTCCTTCGCTCGTGCTTTGCCTCGCTCCCTTTTTCTGTCTCGCTCCTTTGCTCGCGCTCTGTCTCGCTCCTTTGCTTTCTCCTTCGCTCGTGCTTTGCCTCGCTCCCTTTTTCTGTCTCGCTCCTTTGCTCGCGCTCTGTCTCGCTCCTTTGCTTTCTCCTTCGCTCGTGCTTTGCCTCGCTCCCTTTTTCTGTCTCGCTCCTTTTTTCTGTCTCACTCCTTTTTTCTGACTCACTCCTTTTTTCTGTCTCGCTCCTTCACTCTTTCGCTCTGTCTCGCTCCTTCACTCTTTCGCTCTGTCTCGCTCCTTCGCTCCTTCGCTCTGTCTCGCTCCTTCGCTCTGTCTCGCTCCTTCGCTCTGTCTCGCTCCTTCGCTCTGTCTCGCTCCTTCGCTCTGTCTCGCTCCTTTGCCCTCGCTCCTTTGCTCTCGCTCTTTTGCGCTTACTCTCGCTCTGTCTCGCTCCTTCGCTCTCACTCCTTCGCTCCTTCACTCTCGCTCATTCGCTCCTTCACTCGCTCCTCTCTCGCTCTGTCTTGCTCCTTCGCTCTCTTGCACTCTCGCTCCTTCGCTCTCTTGCTCTCTCGCTCCTTCGCTCTTGCTCTGTCTCGCTCCTTCGCTCTTGCTCTGTCTCGCTCCTTCGCTCTCGCTCTGCCTCGCTCCTTCGCTCTCGCTCTGCCTCGCTCCTTCGTTCTCGCTCCTTCGCTATCGCGCTGTCTTGCTCCTTCGCTCTCGCTCTCTCGCTCTGTCTCGCTCCTTCGCTCTCGCTCTCGCTCTCTCGCTCTCTCAAAAAGTTATTGCCTTTGTACAGTGACAGAACGGTTGTATTGAATCTGAAACAATTCTTAGAGCTGGATTGAGAAGGAAAGCTAGACTCCTCCTTCTCTCAGTCATGAGACAACAGGATCTACTATGGTATGAAGGGCATTGCTTACCCTCTTGGGCCCGCTCAATGAGGAAATAGTAAAAAGTTAAGTAATCTCTGTTCTCTTATGATGCATAACTTCTTCTCGAGGAACGGCACATTTACTGTTTCTAATCAGCTTCATGACTCATCTTTTCAGGAAGCTGTGATGCGTCACCTCTTGGAAACAGTCAGGATACCAAATTCCCCCATTGTCACAGGACAGTCCTTGATGGTGATAAATGTGCCTTTCAGATTGAGCCACCCTCTTCGTTCAGAGTGATCAAATGCCTTTGCCTTAATTGAATTGCCCTGTTTGCATTACATGTGACTGTATCAGTGCTTCACCCAGAGGGGACGGTGGATTTTCAGTCTTCACTCTGCACAAATGGACCCTGAATAGCTATTGAATGTTATTACTGTGCAGGGGGACTCCAACCAGACAGCCATTCAGACCAGGCTCTTTTAACGGAACAAAAAACGCTTTATGCAGAGAGAATAGACCCCGACCTGAACCACACATATTTTGATCCATGCTATTATTCAAGAGAAGCACTGGCTGGTCAAATTATCAATACTTCCAGTGATATTTTCCACTCTAGTCCTTCCCTTTCATCTGTCCTGAGGCTTCATGTCTCAAATATTGCCTGGATAAAGGTCAGCCATCATTCAGCAGCTACGACTGTGTTTGCTGGGGCCACATCCTTTGCTGTGTGTCCACAGGAATTCAGACAACAGGAGAGGAAAATGTCATTACACAAGGAGCGTGATAATCAGATGGCAAGGGCTCTCTGCACCTCCTCTGAGAGATTTAACGTCGATGGTACACTGTGTAAAAGGTTTAACCTGTTTCACAAAAAGTTTCTCTGTGCGCTCAAAGGTGCAAGAACCATTTTCTTTGACGGGGGTTTTGTTGGAATACAGCGAGAGAATCTGAGTTGGGATTCATGAGAGTTTGGCTCCTCCCCTTCCTGACAGGAAACTGGGAGCTTCCTGTGTCTCAGCAGGAAGTGCAAGAAGTCAGTGGACTCTTTCATCTACACACCCACAGGACTGGTAGCCCAGCCCACTCTACAGACACACACCACACACACCTAAACCGGTGAAATGTGAAAACTGCACTCTAGTAAGCACATTCGTTGTCATACATGCTCGCCATGAATCAAAAGCACATGCTTCCTGGCACACAGAGCTTCCTTAGTACTGCGTTCTGCTACAACTTGTATTTCTATCAAAAATAATTTCCTCTCCGCTACTTGAGGCCTTCTCGCAGTGAAATGTGGTTTATACATTTATGGAATGAGAGAACAGTTTGGATTACATGGGTCAATAGTTAGAACCACAACTGTACATGCCACTCTGCTCTGATTAGGAACATTAGATATTTTGCCATCTCACCAGTATGGAATTCATTGCATCCCCCGAAGAAAATAAATGAATGAGAGAATATGAGTGAGGGAGGAAGGGAGACGTCAGGTAGAAGAATGTGTTAGTAAGCAGCTCTGAGCGGGATGGGTCTTGTCAGCCCACCCCCTGGCACACTGTGGGAGGAGAAATGGGGAGGGCGTGTGTGTGTGTGTGCACCAAGATTGAGCAACTATGTGTGATTGCATGTGTGTTTGTCTTTCCAGCTGTGTGTGTGGTTGTAGTGGTGTTGTTTGACCGGGACCTTGGCCAGCTGAGAATAGATGCCCAGACCTACTGGTGAGGAATCCAAAACACCCCTCCATCTACCACTCCTCTCATTCACTGAATACCAGGTGAGTAGCAGATACAGCCTGCCTCTCCTCTCATTCACTGAATACCAGGCGAGTAGCAGATACAGCCTGCCACTCCTCTCATTCACTGAATACCAGGCGAGTAGCAGATACAGCCTGCCTCTCCTCTCATTCACTGAATACCAGGTGAGCAGCAGATACAGCCTGCCACTCCTCTCATTCACTGAATACCAGTAGCAGATACAGCCTGCCACTCCTCTCATTCACTGAATACCAGGCATTCAGCCTGACTCCTCTCATTCACTGAATACCAGGCGAGTAGCAGATACAGCCTGCCACTCCTCTCATTCACTGAATACCACAGCCTACAGCCTGCCACTCCTCTCATTCACTGAATCATTCACTGAATACCAGGCGAGTAGCAGATACAGCCTGCCACTCCTCTCATTCACTGAATACCAGGCGAGTAGCAGATACAGCAGATACAGCCCTCCTCTCATTCACTGAATACCCGAGTAGCAGATACAGCCTCTCATTCACTGAATCATAGCAGATCAGCCTGACTCCTCTCATTCACTGAATACCAGGCGAGTAGCAGATACAGCCTGCCTCTCTCTCATTCACCACTCCTCTCATTCACTGAATATACCAGCCTGCCACTCCTCTCATTCACTGAATACCAGGCGAGTAGCAGATACAGCCTGCCACTCCTCTCATTCACTGAATACCAGAGATACAGCCTGCCACTCCTCTCATTCACTGAATACAGCCTGCCAGCCTCCTCTCATTCACTGAATACCAGGCGAGTAGCAGATACAGCCTGCCTCTCCTCTCATTCACTGAATACCAGGCGAGTAGCAGATACAGCCTGAATACCAGGCCAGATACAGCCTGCCACTCCTCTCATTCACTGAATACCAGGCGAGTAGCAGATACAGCCTGCCACTCCTCTCATTCACTGAATACCAGGCGAGTAGCAGATACAGCCTGCCACTCCTCTCATTCACTGAATACCAGGCGAGTAGCAGATACAGCCTGCCTCTCCTCTCATTCACTGAATACCAGGCGAGTAGCAGATACAGCCTGCCTCTCCTCTCATTCACTGAATACCAGGCGAGTAGCAGATACAGCCTGCCTCTCCTCTCATTCACTGAATACCAGGCGAGTAGCAGATACAGCCTGCCTCTCTGAGGTCAGGACAACAGGGAAATGGCATGGTATTTTAGAACCCTCTAATGGAAGGGTTTATCATCTGAGGTGGTGTGTGTGTGTGTGTGTGTGTGTGTGTGTGTGTGTGTGTGTGTGTGTGTGTGTGTGTGTGTGTGTGTGTGTGTGTGTGTGTGTGTGTGTGTGTGTGTGTGTGTGTGTGTGTGTGTGTGTGTGTGTGTGTGTGTGTGTGTGTGTGTGTGTGTGTGTGTGTATTTAGGGTTAGTTTATTATGATATATGGTGTGTAGTATCATGGCATGTGGTATTCTGTTCATATCATGACGCAGGCAGCTTCAATCAAAATGTGCATTCCCTTACTCAACCACCGTACTCTCTCAACCTAAACTCTATTCATCCTGTCTTTCTTTTGGTTCTGCTTGTATCTACATTTTGTGAAAGGCAGTTTGGCACAGATGGAGACATTCCTGTTGAAGTGAAGGAGTGGGCCAAACCACATGCCGGATGATTGTACTGCTGCTACAAGCAGTGTACACAGTGGGAGAGGGAGAGACCTGGTTGGGTACATAACTCCTGTCAGTTTACCATCTCTTTTCCCAGTCTTGTGATTAGTCTCTGCATCATTGTTGACTGCAGTTCCAGTCCATTCCTGATCAGCTCCAACTACTGCTCTCCTCCCTGACTACTCTGCATGTTCAGTCACAATGACAGGTTTACACCGAGACGATCGATTCTGATTCAGTTTGTAAGGTCAGCGTTCTCCGGAGAGTACTTTTTCTAACAACTGCGTATATTTACCACAGTGACATCTGCAGCGGCTGAGAGAGACCGGTTAGGGAAGTGTGTGTTACTGACAAGAGTACAGAAGTAGGATGACTTCCAATGAGGTGAAGGGAAATACTGTTCACGAACAGAACGGGTCCTGACCCATGACGCTACCTGATCCTACCCATGAATGGCATCACTAACAACCTCCATGATGTCGTTGACGTTGCATCTCCACATCGACTGTGTCCCGTTCTTCCCGTCTCCCTCAGTGTTTCTCCGCATTGTAAATAATGGATGGGATGGAGGTTATTCACTCAGCATCGTTCATGTTTATTGGGTTCCTGTTTTATTGGTTTGGGATTCCTTGGCCCTCTAAGGGGGCTGTTGTTCCCGACACCCTGTGACTCAGAAGTCCTGATGGTAATGGATGTGGCTGATGTTAATGAGGGTGCCGAGTGACACTGCCTTTCCAAAAACAACGGGCCAGCAGAGCAGAACAGAGTCGACCCGACCTAAATGGCCCATACTTTCACTAGTGGTGCTTTTGGGGGAGCTGGGAATGGCTGAGCTCTCCATGCCAAGCTCCAGGCTGCTGGTGTAGTGTGGAGGACAAAGCCCACGTGGCAGCCATGGTGCCCAGCCAGCTAGGCAGAGAGGCATTGTAACATACACAAGCATGGGGTTTAACAGCCTGGCACGCAGACCTGTTATAGTACTATAGCTTCTGCACTCTTGATAGCTCATTATTACAGCCTTGGTAGGATTTATATGATACTAGAATAAAGTTATGCTTTTTGACATGAGATCCTATCACACAATGGATTAATTTTTTTGTTGCTAAGGCTCAGCTCTGATGATTAACAGTGCCTTTGTGAATGTAAACCTGCTCTACTTTACATAGCCTCTATTAATGTAATTCATTGGAAATGTGGGTGTGAATGTCTGACTATAGTTCTGTGGTGTTAGAGCAGGAATCTCATCCATCTTAATAGAGGAAATGAAGAGTAAGATCCTATTTCCAAGCAGAGCTATGACTTTCTGGGCTGCTGAATTAAATATGCTAATGCTAACGACTTTTTCATTTGGGGCTCAGATTGGCATGGCGGTGACGAGAATTGACTTGACCCTGGTCACAGAGGAATAAGACAAATGTTTAGCTATAATCCCTGTCATTTGGGCTGTACAGTACTCAAGCCCATCAATCAACTACCTCTGGACTGCTCCTGCACTTATAATGTATATTGAACTATACAAACATGCATTATGTCACACCAACTACAACAGTATAGTGAAGGGTTAGGTCTAGCCTATACTATTTAATTGGGTAAATGTCCAGTTAAATGTTCATATTTACGTAGGACTTGCCTTGTATGTGTTGGTTGATGACTTTTGTTTACAAGAAGAGCCCATTCTGTGCATAGAGAACCCTCGGGAGCGATTTAGCATTTTGTTTACACTCCTTGACTTTTGCTTTGTGTTTTACTCATTAAGGGAAATGAGCTCTCTTTTTATGTTCTCATTCCGACAATATGCAAATAGCGTGAATATGTAAGTGGAAGAAGGAAGGCGGTTCATCTGGGGGTCGGCATCCTTTATGAACTTGACTAACATGTTGTTGTCTCTTTTTGAATTCAGTTGTAGTCTACCGTCACTTCTCAATCTCCATTCCCAAGCTGATTTACAAACAAACTGAGTCACTGTGTTCTGGTCTCTCACCAAGGAGAACAATAACAAAAATCGTATTAATTCATGAGTGACTGTCAGGAGTCCTGAATTGCTTTCACTACTTTTCAAAAGAAAAAACATTCCTCCTTTTAATTGTTTTTGTTTGGTTTGCTCCACAGGAGGGAGTTGCACAACAGTAACTGATTAATTAAATTTCCCCACGCAATCTAAAAGCCTTAAAGCTCTCTGATTTATTATCAACATCAGTCAGTGATGATTTTCTTGTAGCTTCTTATCCTCTGTGATTACAATGTCTTTATCTTACTTGGGTGGCATCATTTGGTTTATGCTGGGACCACTCTTATCTGCCTTCTATAATTGTCTGAGTGTTTGGTGGTACAAATGTACCAGACCCGTGAATCACCTGTGTACTGTAGTCCTGGTTGAGACTTTATCCTCTGTCAAGTGCAATCAGGCTGGGCTGAGATGAGTAGCTGGGCCCTGGCTCCCCCATCCTCCCCCCCAGGCCTGATCTAATGGGAGCAGAATTTTAATTTGAATTTTACCTTTATTTAACCAGGCAAGTCAGTTAAGAACAAATTCTTATTTTCAATGAGGGCCTAGGAACAGCGGGTTAACTGCCTGTTCAGGGGCAGAACGACAGATTTGCACCTTGTCAGCTCGGGAGTTTGAACTTGCAACCTTCCGGTTACTAGTCCAACGCTCTAACCACTAGGCTAACCACCTCCACCACCACTGGGTCCAGATAAAAGACAGGCCCTTGTCGGCCGCCAAAATAACCTGGAGAGGCATTTGCCTGGCAGCATGTTGTCTATCATTTATAAAGATGAAGGTGGTATGGTCCAATGTTGATGGAGAGGTACCAAAGCTATAATCTAGAACAGACCGATACAGAACCCTAGGAATAGTATCAGGGGTTATCTGTGAGTCTACGGTAATGTTTTGTTTAATACCGGGAAGGGCAAAGGAGATCACATCATGATGGAAACACAGCAAGAAGCTTACCGTGGTTATCCACCTCCACAGTATTTAAATGACCTGCTGAAGGTCGACTCAGCCTAGAGTGAGGTCATTGGCTGAATGGCTGGCTGTGTAACTATTTGTATTGTCAGAGAACTCTGTTAATCCATGTTCCCCTGAGGGCGTCCATGTCCTGTATCAATCTACATGGGAAGTATTGGTAAACAGGTCTCACTGTTGACTTGTTGTTTACTAAGAGCCTTTTTCAATAAATTGAGGGATCAATACCATGCATTGTGTTGACCAGTGTTTATATCTGCCTCCAGGGTTCTGCTGCTCCTGTTTTCTGGTTCATTATGGGCCTAAATGTTGAAGTGGGCTGTGTTCAGTAGGTAAAATGGAAGAAAAAGCTCTGAAACGAACAAATGCTCTTTCGTTTTCTGTTACGAACATTAAAACGTTTTGCTGCGGTGTGGCCTAATGAGCAAGACACTGGTGTTACTTTTCTGATTTGTTACAATTCGGTTCTAATGTTGTTGTGGACAATGAGTGTGATAGCATGAGAAATAGCATTCAGAAATGGCATGAATGGAGGCGTGGCAGTGGTCTATTTTCATCTCATGTGGTGTGTATGCGCCATTATATCTGAGGTACCTAATTATTACAGCTGACTGGAGGTCAGTGTTGTTCTGTTGTCACGAGAAAGGTGGTGGTGTGGTTCCGTTCCTCCTGTTGCCACGGGTACTATCAGCGGGGTTGTGATTGTGAGAGTGTAAAGAGTGGCAGCGCTTCTACACTGAGAGACAGGCAGCCTGAGGAGGACAACACTGTCAATCTCTGTCTGTCCGCTCACCACAGTACCGAGGTGATGAAGCTTAATCTCCCACAGATTTCTCCGCTGCTCCCTGCTTTGTTGTGCTGGAGGCAGAGATTATCGGATTAACGCGCAATAAGGAGAAAGATATTTAATTTGCCAATTGCTAACGAATAGCCATTTCCTGGCAACAGCCAGATACCAGGATAGAGAGAGAGAGACTCCCATTTAGAGTCCAGCTGAGGTTTGGGTTAATTTGGCTATGAACCATGCAGATGATTGTCAAAGGAAGTCGTTAGAGATTGGGGCTAGAAGAGACCTCTTCCTCACCCACCCACTCTTTCTCTTTTTGGGGGGGAGGGGCTGACGGTCTGCTGCTGGAGACCCGGCCATCACCACTAATGGGCTGTTGACCCCCAGCAGGGGGCGACGGGAGGGGCAGGTCGAGTGGCTATTCATCACAGCAATGTCCACGTGTCATCATCCGGCTTCTCCTCCTCTGGCTGATCCCAGGGAATGATTAGCAAGCAAAACCACATCTGGCCTTCACACTGCTCTTAGCCAATGGCTACTCCTCTGCTACTCTCCGCTACTCTGCTCCCTTGTCCCACCTCAGCCTTCTCACAGGAGCTGAACTCTGGGTGCACTCTCCTCTAATCCTGAGCCAGTCTTATCTCAGCTCAGGAACAATAGACACACAGAGAGAGCAGCAGGCAGCCCCTGCAGCTATTCAGAATGGAGAATTTTACAAAATGACTCCAACTACTGTAGAGCCCAAAGTGTGGTGTCAGGCAGGCTGCCTCAGTGCTCAGACTGGTTGTCACTGACTCTATAAATCCTAGTTTCTCAATCCCTGTAAACCCGCCTGGCATCAAAATGTAATCCATTTTTGATGTGGATGAGGCAAGTAAAATCAACAGCAATGAACCCAATGAAAATAAGTCAGGGTACCACAGTACATGCTACTGTTTTGTCCATAGCGTGATGAACAGTACAGTCTATCTGGCGGTTGTATGCCTGCGGGTGTGTATGTCATGTTGCCAGAAGCCAATTTTTTTGTTGAGCGGCTGGTCGGGGACCCGAAAATTATTACAAATCATTTGTAGACTGCAAATTGACCATATAATCCCAAACAGATATAATATTTGACTAAAACATAATCATATCAAACTGCTTACATTTGTATGCGATCATATGTGTCTCTCTATGCGTGGGAATACTTGAACAAATTTCCGAAATTAAATTAATTTGGAGTTGAATTCCTGGTGTTTAGTCTTTTTTGTCCAACAAGGGTAGCCTAGTGGTTAGAGCGTTGGACTAGTAACCGGAAGGTTGTAAGTTTGAATCCCCCAGCTGACAAGGTACAAATCTGTCGTTCTATAATATATATATATATATGCCATTTAGCAGACGCTTTTATCCAAAGCGACTTACAGTCATGTGTGCATACATTCTACGTATGGGTGGTCCCGGGAATCGAACCCACTACCCTGGCGTTACAAGCACCATGCTCTACCAACTGAGCTACAGAAGGACCACTCTGCCCCTGAACAGGCAGTTAACCCACTGTTCCTAGGCCGTCATTGAAAATAAGAATTTGTTCTTAACTGACTTGCCTGGTTAAATAAAGGTAAAAAAAAAAAACATTTTTTTAAAATCATTTGCTCAGAATACATGAGGGGGGGGTGAAACCACGACCCGTAGGACACCAGTAGGGGATCCCTGATGTAGGTAGACTAAACAGGGCACCTTTCCAAGCCCAGGATCCCATCCATCTCATGTTAATGAGCCTTCACCACAGTCCTAACGAGCTGTAGTCGCTGCTGTGCCCCGTGTAGGAATCAATGCTGCTGTCTGTGCTGTGGCCGGAGACTGGACAGTCATTTGCATAAAGGGGGCTAGGGACAGACTGTTAAACAGGCCATGGAGGCATCAGTAGATCACTTCTGTTCTGTTGTCTTCCCCACCATGCAGCTCGGTACTTCTGACATTCACCATCCCATGCCTAACCCCAGATTGAGCTAATTACTGATTGGTGCCATTGCTTCGTAATAAGACTAACAATCCTTTCATTGTAATTGGATGCTTCATTTTGGCTTGTCTGTATTGTGTTGGGGATTTGACCTGACGGTGGTTTCTGTTGCTGCTGGATGGATTGTGATGTTAGGACCTTCGATGAGAAACAGTGCAGCAGATTACAGCAGTGTGTTACGTTGGACAGTCAGTGCTGTGTGAACCCTCCTGGGTTTTATTTGTCTTCTGATGTATTTGGTGAATTAACAGTTTGAGGGTACACAACAGTCTATAAATACAAATAAAGGTTCCTTAGGGATTACAAATGGCTGTTTTCATGCCTTTGTAGGATGATATAGTATGTCTTGTACTTTTAGGATATGAAAGAAACTTCACTTTTACCTCAGTAAGCACTCCCTTGTATACGCTGGGAGAGATGTTTTGTCTTTGGGCCAACTTAGTAGAAGAGACAGTAGCCTGATATTGCTTTAAAAACCGAAGTAATTCTGCATTTGTTTTCATCAGTGTTGTGTTGAGCCTTCAGGTGACGGCTGCTCATGTACTGGTGGAACACCGTGAGTCCTTCACTGTTTTTCTCTTTCTCTCCAACTCGGTCTCTCTCTGTCTCCCCCCCCTCTGTCATTTTCTTCTCTGTGTACATCTCCAGGCCAGTGAATCCATATGCATGTCAGTGCGTTCAGGGAGAAGACATCTCCTCCTCAGCATCTCTTACCTTCCCCCTGGCTGGCCTGGGAAGCAGAAAAATAAACACACGTACACACTCGCAAAAAAAGAGATGATCTGTGACTGCCTGTGCCATTCTTCATTTAACCCACATTCAAATGACCGTGTTATGATTCGTTTTCCCCACCAGCACCCTATAAGGATCATGGTATGATACCAGCTGTGGTTAAGCCAAAAGTTCATTATAGGCATAATGTGTCATCATCCTGAATGCCTATATCCTATCTGTGAGTAAACAGTTGACTCTAGCTAAGCAGTTCTCTGTCCAAAACTGTCATTGCCAAGTGAAGATTTCATAATATTCCGGCTGAAACACGAATCACCACGGCTTCCAGTTGCAGCAAGGCATGTTTACAAGGAAGCAAACAGAACCACTGAAAGAGCAGCAAGACCCAAAATACTCACTCCTCTCCAGGCTAATAATGAACAGGACGCTTGATTCAAACTGCCTCCAGCCTTCCCAAAAGTATGTCTGAGGCGCTGGCAGGGGCTCTGAGTAGGCTACCCACCACAATCTTGGCACAGTTTGAGTGAGGAGCAGAGGGAGGATGGACAGCATGGCTGCTTTTGTTCCTTCTGCAGGAGGCAGATAAAGGAGACACACTAGCTGAGTGGTAGACGGACAGAGACACACTAGCTGAGTGGTAGACGGACAGAGACACACTAGCTGAGTGGTAGACGGACAGAGACACACTAGCTGAGTGGTAGACGGACAGAGACACACTAGCTGAGTGGTAGACGGACAGAGACACACTAGCTGAGTGGTAGACGGACAGAGACACACTAGCTGAGTGGTAGACGGACAGAGACACACACACACACACACACACACACATCATTGACTGAAAGACCGACAGACACACACACACACATCATTGACTGAAAGACCGACAGACAGACACACACACACACACACACATCATTGACTGAAAGACCAACAGATACACACACACACACACACACACACACACACACACACACACACACACACACACACACACACACACACACACACACACACACACACACACACTGACACACCGACGGACACACACACACACACACACACACACACTGAAAGACCGACTGAAAGACCGACGGACACACACACACACACACACACTGAAAGACCGACGGACACACACACACACACACATTGACTGAAAGACCGACGGACACACACACACACACACATTGACTGAAAGACCGACGGACACACACACACACACACATTGACTGAAAGACCGACGGACACACACACACACACACATTGACTGAAAGACAGACGGACACACACACACACACACATTGACTGAAAGACCGACGGACACACACACACACACACATTGACTGAAAGACCGACGGACACACACACACACACACATTGACTGAAAGACCGACAGAGACATACACGCTCCCACATTGACTGATACAGAGACACACACATTGACTGGTAGACCGACCGACACACACACACACACACACACGCACCCACACATTGACTGAAAGACCGACAGAGAGACACACATACACATTGCCGGAAAGACTGGCCGAGACACACACATTGAGTGGCAGATGAACACACGCACACACATTGACTGAAATAACGACAGAGATGCACACACATTGCATGAAAGACCGACAGACACACACCCACATTGACTGATACAGACACACACACACACACACACACACACACACACACACACACACACACACACACACACACACACACACACACATTGACACACACACACACACACACACACACACACACACACACACACATTGACTGGTAGACCGACACACACACACACACACACACACACACACACACACACACACACACACACACACACACACACACACACACACACACACACACACACACACACACACACACACACACATACACACATTGACTGGTAGACCGACCGACTGACCGACCGACCGACACACACACACATACACACACACATTGACAGAAAGACAGGAAGAGACACACACGCACCCACATTGACTGATAGACGGACAGGCACCGATGGAGCAGTGACTCACAGCTTATCGATTTCAGAAGCTTTTCAGACTGTTTCCAAATTTGGAATCAAGAAGAAAATAAATATTGAAATATTGAATATATTTCTGCTTCTCTGAGAGACACGAACAAAGATGCATGGTAATTTCTCCCCTGTTATTTTTCTTTTGTAGACTGCTACATTTTCGACTCCAATTCCACTCTTTCTTTTGTACTGATTACATGTCTAGCAAGTGTTCCTATTGTATCCCAAGGACAGTGAACTGTAGAGAAGTGAACACCTACATAAAGAGATCCTTTAAAACCGAGAGGGGCTGGCTACAGAGAAGTGACCACCTACATAAAGAGATCCTTTAAAACCGAGAGGGGCTGGCTACAGAGAAGTGACCACCTACATAAAGAGATCCTTTAAAACCGAGAGGGGCTGGCTACAGAGGTCACACTTCTTCACACAATATGATATGGAATATTATGTAGTTGGCTGTTGCAATTTGATTGAAGTTCAAGTCGTGCTCATTTGTGACATGTCTGATTTCCTTGAGCACATTGAAAAGCAGCCTTGTGGAGAGATTCATGGAGATATGAGCTGGTCCAGCTGCTTCTCCTGTCATTACCTCCACCCCTCCAACTCCACCCCTCGAATGCGATAGTAGACATTATAAACTGGGTGGTCGAGCCCTGAATGCTGATTTGACTGACGGGTATATCAGACCGTATGACAAAGACAATGTATAATTTGCAGTAATTCCACATCATGAGAGATATATGAAATTATAGTCAAATTGGTATAACATTATAAGCGGTGTAATGCGTTGCCTCTTCAACTGAACCCTTGTACCCCCCCTGCCCATGTTCCCTCCATATCATTCCAGTCTCAGGTTCCATTCCATCCAGACTGACTCCATTATGTGCCTATTCTCTATGGGGTCTGGGGAACAAAAGGCAGTGAGACCTCCTAGCACAGCCCTGCTCACAGCAGTGTGCCGACATGGGTCAGGGAGCATACACCTCCAATTGTCAGCCAGCTCTCAGCCTGACACACAATACCTCTGGGTGACACACAGATAACTCAAAGCCCTCGGTGCCACTGCCGGCACTTGATAGTCCGCTACTCTGCTCCGCATTCACAGCTAGGCCACGTCAATGTGAAAAACAGAAATTAAACGGGGTAGAAAATCCGCTGGCTACGGTTAGATAGAGACACGTCTTGGCACGGGAGCTTTGTTAATCAACCTCTCTCTCGCGGTCTCTTTGTCACTAAACAAGCTCGACTGAATGCTTTGTTTACAGGTGGCCAGTCTTCAATGGCCTTCCTTCGCATTCATAAGCAGCTGAATGCCAAGACTGAAATAATGGCTTGTTGGGAAGAGAAAGCCGTTTCCTCCCAGCTCCATACGTCTTGCTTTAAAACAACTGGAGTTGGCTACAATATGTCTGTTTCTCTGGTACCACTTTCATCTTGACTAGCCTCTTCAATGGGGGACAGCAGAATCTTGCTTAGTGAAGACTGTCTGCTGCCCTAACAATACTCATCCCCATGCATACTGAATAGTATCGGCTTGCTCTGGAATATCAGACGATTAAAGCAATGAACACACTGTGCAATGTAACTAGTGGGTAGTACAGCATACATCCTCGTCTAGGCGATTTACTATCAGACTTCTTTATGGATGATTTTTTGGAGGAGCCGAAATACTAAATCCTTGAAGCATGGTTACTTCCACTCCATTGTTTTCCAGGGGTGTAAAATCAATCACATTTAATCCCTCACTTGTGCAGAGAAATCCCCTCAATTGAGTCCAGATAGACTGTTATAGACTGTGCCCTTCCAAGCGCTTCATAGCAGCAAATCCTCTCTAGAGCCATAGGAGTGGGCAGTCCAGGCAGTAGTCAGCCAATCGTCACCCAGAGATTATTGGCTGTTTGCTCTTTCCTTTTTTATGTGATGATATGATGCCCTGGTTCTTTGAGAAAAAGATGCTGTGGTAGCTAGCTTTCTAAAATCCTCTCCTGTCTAATGTATTCACGGCCTCAGGTTGGAGAGAGAGTAGAGGGAAGGGGGGTGGGGGTGCGGTGGGGAGGTGATGGGTCAGGTCTCCTGGTTGCCAGGCTGGTTTAAGATAATAGCTTTGATTTAATCCAGAGCAGCGTCCCCGCTCCCACAAGCTCCCACCCGTTCCCCACGTACAGCCATGCTAATATGCCCAGAGGGTTCCTCCTTCAGTAAATTGAAGAGGAGCCTCCTTGGATTTATGGTGAGAAATATCTTGATCTCTTTCCAATAGAATGAATCACTTTATTTCACGAACCAGAGACGATAGAGAAAGGAAGGAAGATTCTGCTATCTCACCCTCCACCCTCTCTCCCTCTCGCTCCATATGTCACTGGCTCTGAACCCGAGTTGAGACATTTAACCAACCTTTGACCTTAGCATTTATTGTCTGTGCAGTCAGCAGTGCATGGTTATTAATCTCCCTGAGTTAGATGTGTCCTCTGTTCTCCTTAGCGAGTTCGCTACACAGCAACTTGTCCTCTAGTCTAGTCAGTCTACTACTGGGTGAATGTAGGGTGTCAAATGTCAATTCTGGACTACCTAGTAGTGAGAGTTGTCTCAGACCGACAGAAGGAGCTCAGGAGGAAGTGCCATCTGGAGTGGAACTCTCACATCCAGGGAGGAGAAGGGGAGTGGGGGTGTGGTGGGTGACCCCTGACCCTGAGCGGAGGCAGTGATGTCAGAGGGCAGAGGTAGCTATGCTCTAGCTGTGTAACAACTTGTAGCTCTGTTCCACCATCAAGCAAATCACGGTAATATAAACAGACAGATGTTACCCCTCCCAGCTCACAAAGTATGCCTCAACAAGGTTGAAGGGAGGGGGGAAGAGGGAAAGAAGGAAGGCGAGAAGGAGGTGGGAGGGATGCAGTCCTGCTGGGAAAGCACTGAGGCAACATGTCAGAAGGCTCCTGCTGGTTTCCGCAGCCCCCCTCCCAACCCCACACAGAGTAGTCGTAAGCCTTGTTCATGGGCCTGGTGGGGAGTCTTAATACCCCTTTGGCAGTTTATCCAAGGCAGCACGCTCCCAATTAAAGGGTCCTTCAAGCAAGATTTACTCCCCACCAAACCCCTAAACATTACACTCCCCCATCCTCCCTCAGTCCTCCGGCAGCCACCTCTCCTTCCCACTTTTCTCCTTCCTCCCTTTCCTTTCTATCAATGTTGATTCTTCTGGCAGGAGGTGGGCACTCATCGCTCTAGCATCTCACAATGCCAAGACTTTTAACTGTAAGATCAAAGAGGGTGAGAGTTTGCCTAGCACACGATTACATTGGAGATTTCTGGCAACCCTCACCGGGTAGCTCCATTAGGCTCCGTGCTGCTCTAATTTTTCCGCAAGAGCTCCCTTGGGCTACAAGGCAATTATGCAGTGGTGTGGCATAGTATTTCATTCTCCTCACATTGCGTTACTCTATGATGGAGTTTGCTGCTAACAGCTTCATACGGCCCAGGAGGAAGGGAGCTGGTTGCTAACGTCGTCCTGCTACTGGAAAGACATGGAGATGGGATGAGGGGGGGGGGGTGTAAGAGAGAGGAGGGAGACTTCTCAAGGGCATGATGGGCTGCTCTCTTTACTCACTGGATAGGTGGGAACACTATACAGCACTGCATATAATTTGCATTTATACCCTGCCTTATGTCATTCATAAATGTCTCAGAGAGCGAGGGAAAGTTACAGAGAGGAATGGAGAATGTCGAGAGTAATGGAGTGGCGCTAAGAGGGTGAGGGTGAAGGAGGGATATATAGGTGAGAAGATGGGGAAGGGCGTTCTCCTGTCGTTCTGTTCCGTGGTGTGTGGTGCCCCAGGCGAGGCTGTTTATAGCTTTGGTGATGATGACGCCGCTCTGCAGACAGCCAGCCAGCCAGTCAGCCAGCCAGTCAGTCAGGCAGGCTACGCCGTGCACAGTCACAGGTGCTCGGGCCCCCCAGGCTTCTCTTCCTCTCCAAACGCTGTCAGCTCATCATCAGCTAGAGCAGGCTTTCATCACACCCAGCTCCCAACATGCACACAGGAGGCCCTGCTACACCTCCTATAGTTCTAAACCTGGAGCTACTGCTACTCAGTATGGGTCATAGTCTGAGACTAGAGATTTAACATTATGAAGCCAGAGGGTGATCAACATACACAGACATCTATTAGGGCTGGGCGGTATACTGCATTTTACTATATATTGATGCATGGACCGGTTTGGGTTTTTAGTTTACCTTCTATAACAGTATTTTAAGGAAACTGAAAAGATTTAGCATGGGTCCTCAGATCCTCAAAAGGTTCTACAGCTGCACCATCGAGAGCTGCCTGGTATGGCAACAGCTCGGCCTCTGACCGCAAGGCACTACAGAGGGTAGTGCGAACGGCCCAGTACATCACTGGGGCCAAGCTTCCTGCCATCCAGGACCTCTATACCAGGCGGTGTCAGAGGAAGGCCCTGCAAATTGTCAAAGACTCCAGCCACCCTATTCATAGACTGTTCTCTCTGCTACCACACGGCAAGCGGTACCGGAAAGCCAAGTCTAGTTCCAAGAGGCTTCTAAACAGCTTCTACCCCCAAGCCATAAGACTCCTGAACATTTAGTCAAATGGCTACCCAGACTATTCACATTGCCACTCTCTGTTGTCATCTATGCACAGTCACTTTAATTAACTCTACCTACATGTACATACTACCTCAACTAACAGGTGCCCCCACACATTGTCTCTGTACCGGCACCCCCCTATATATTGTTATTTTTTTACTGCTCCTCTTGAATTACTTTTCTCTTATTCGTATACATCTTTTTTGAAACTGCACTGTCGGTTAGGGGCTCGTAAGTAAACCTTTCACTGTAAGGTCTACTACACCTGTTGTATTTGGCGCATGTGACTAATCAAATTTGATTTGAATGTTTGGTTTGTTAAATGTGATACGCCAGTGTGTAACGTCCATTTGAATAGTTTACTCTTCTACTTGGGTCATCCATCTCTGCACTCTCCACGCCACGTTCCACGCACACCTAGTACCACCCCGCCACTCAAGGAGCGGTTTTGTTGTTGTTTGACCACGATACTTTCGTTCAGTCTGCATGGTCAATGCTGCACATGCAACCATGTTGTTTCCAATTGGTCTGCATGGTCAATGCTGCACATGCAACCATGTTGTTTCCAATTGGTCTGCATGGTCAATGCTGCACATGCAACCATGTTGTTTCCAATTGGTCTGCATGGTCAATGCTGCACATGCAACAATGTTGTTTACAATATGATCTTAATATAAATCCACAAGCGTTTTATAATTACAATATTAGTTTGTATTTTCATAGCAAGTTAATTAAGCTAAATCGTGTTAGCCACTAATGCTAATCTCTAGTTAGCTGGGTAGTACTGAGTCGGAGCAAATGTAGCTAGCTAATACAGCCTGATTCAAGTGCTGGTGGAGGCCTAAATCCATCATGTTGTTTGTGCAACAGTATCTTCTAAATCAAAGAGGAATAGGCGAAGCATGAATATGTTGGCTACATGAATAAAGATTGAATGTAGCCAAAGATTCTAGGGTCCCCTAGGAAACACTGACCATCACTTTGGTTCCTATCCGGTCACAATAACTCATCCATGGCATTTTCATTCGTTGTCATGTATGTCAAACAACACTGTATTCAAAGTGGCCACAATGATTTATTCAAACTATAGAATGACAATAAACATTTCCATGATTCCAAAAGTTCACCCAAGTGTTTTGATCTAAATTGCAATTGCAACATTTGGTTAAAAATAAGGCCTAGTATTTTTGCCCATATCGTGGCAGTGTGGAAATGATCTCAAATGAGTGCAGGAAATGCAGGAAATTATTTTAGGTTGAAGTTTAATTGAAAAGAATAAAAGTCAGAATGGAGACAGACCCATTGAAATAATGTAGGATATATGTGTTGCCTCCCTAGGGTCACGCACTACTCATAAATAACATGTTCAACTTTTCTTCATCAAAAATAGAAAATACCATAAAAAAATTGAAAAATACCATATGATATGATACATGGATACATGGCCATATCACCCAGCCCTAATACTTATAGACCTGCCTCCATCACACACAGGCATCTATAGCTGCCTCTCCTGATCATGTGTGTGCTGCTTGGCTATGCTAATCCCTGTTAGCAGGTATAGAGTTTGATTAGGATCCACACAGCAATAATTAACATGGCTGTTGGTGTCCCATGTTTGGTTCTTCTCCCTCTCCTGGGTCTCAGGGGGTAGGTATGTAAAGAGACAGCTGGATCTCACTGCCCAAGGATAGCTGGATTTAGCCTACCTTGGAACATGGCTGTCTTAGTGTTGTATGTAGAGAAAATTATATTTTGGAAGTGAAACTGCTGATGAAAGCTGTTGGTTGGATTGTTAACATAAATTATTCACATATACAGTCCCTTCGTATCGTTTTACCTTTACATCCACATTGACGGTCTATTAAATCTAACCCTCCTCTCCCTCTTCTCTTTTGCCAGAGATCCGCGGTGGCCGGGGACCTAAGGAGGGGTCACTGAGATCACTGCCCCTGTACGACACGCCCTACGAGCCAGCTGAGAACGGAGGGGACTCGGACGGCGAGCGTCCCCGCTGCCCCAGAGAGAGTCGGCTACCGCAGGACGACGAGAGGCCCCCGGAGGAGTACGACCAGCCCTGGGAGTGGAAGAAAGAGCGCATCTCCAAGGCCTTCGCAGGTACGAGAGCACGTATGTAACACTCCTCTCCTCCTGCTCCACGTCCCCTACATTACTGTCACTATGTGTCTGTTCTGCTGTCCCTCTCCATCCCACTAATTGACCAGGTACCCTTTTCCAGCACTAACCAATGTGATTACTGCTTCTTTCATGGTTTCCGGGTATCTTATCTTCAGAAAGGCATTGTTAATTTTAAGTTCCTTCCCCCTCATGAAGCATAACATCATGTTCATTTGCAGGTATCTCTTCTGCTGAGTGGGGCCTTTTTCTGGGTGTCTGTCTAGTCTATGGCATTTATTGTCATGAATCTTGCCCTGGAGGCAGCTCTGCAGAGTATGGCTGTGCCAGCTAGTGACCAAAGTCATACCATCTGATTTTAAACATAACCCTAACCTTTCCTCTAACCTTAACTAACATTTCCAGTTGACGGTGTGGTTACGACCAAAAAGCTCATTTCAGTTTTCATACATTTTTACTATATATCCAATTTTGTCTTTGCAGCTGTACCGTCTAGCAGAAATCGTTCAGAAATCGATCAGTTCCAGAAGTTTCATGACAATAAACGTCAACCTGCAGCTTGGGAGAGACCTATGGTGTATGGTAGTTAGGGGAGCATGACTGTGTTTGTGTGTTCTCATGCGTTCATATACAGTATACATTACATATACAAAAGTATGAAAATCGAGCACACCGCCATGTAATTTCCATAGACAAACATTGGCAATAGAATGGCCTTCTTGAAGATCACCTAAGGTCACCATGCGCAATGCCAAGAGTCGGTGCAGTGGAAATGCGTTCTCTGGAGTGATGAATCACGCTTCACCATCTGGCAGTCCGACGGAGGAATCTGGGTTTGGAGAATGCTACGATAAGGCTTCCTATCCGAATGCATAGTGCCAACTGTAAGGTTCCAGTCGAGAGAAATCTGAACACTATAGCACACAATGACATTCTAGTCAATTCTGTGCTTTTGGGGGAGGCCCTTTCCTGTTTCAGCGTGACAATGCCTCCGTGCACAAAGCAAGGTCCATACAAAAATGGTTTGTCGAGATCGGTGTGGAAGAACTTGACTGGCCTGCACAGAACCATGACCTCAACCCCATCAAACTCCTTTTGGGTTGAATTGGAACGCCGACTGCGAGCCAGGTCTAATCGCCCAAAATCAGTACCCGACCTCACTAATGCTCTTGTGGCTGAATGGAAGCAAGTCCCAGCAGCAATGTTCCAACATCGAGTGGAAAGCGTTCCCAGAAGAGTGGAGGCTCTTATAGCAGCAAAGGGAGGGACCAACTCCATATTTATGCCCATGATTTGGGAATGTGATGCCGGTGTCCACATGCTTTTGGTCCTGAAGTGTATGTGTGCATCCGTCTGTCTCAATGTCTCTCAATGTTACTGAATGTTGACTGTGGTTTAGAGAGCTTCAGCATAGCTAACACAGCCATAACTGAACAGGGCCGTTCCAAGACAAACTCTGGCTTTGGAAGACAAAGACAAACCAAACAAAAAGATGGTGGAAAAACGACACCTTTCCTCGATTTGAAACTATACTATACCAAATATTTAAAAAAAATTTCTTTACATCTTCCTCCTTTTTTTCTTGACCTTTTTTGTATTCTTTGAACAGCTCTGCTCTGTTCTGACTGCATTAGCTACAAGGGCTCTGTAAGTGGCAGTGGATCAGAACCAGAGACAAGGATGGACAACACCTCTAAATCCCTCACAGGTACCACTAACACACACCACCCGGGCTGGTCTGTCGCTGTCCCTCTGTTTCTATCAGTCCGTGTTTACTTTGTCTACGTTTCTCTGTTTCGTACTGCAGTAAATGTGTGCGGTCTCTCTCAGCTGTTAGGAAAAACGGATGTTCCTTTCTTTCATTCATGTCTTTCCCCTCGTTATTTTTTCTTTCATCCAGCACTAAGACGAGTTTATTTAGGATGCTATTTACAAACACTCCTCTTACATTATTTCCTTTTGATGGTAATTCATTTCATTTGCCCGGGATGTCAAAGTGATTTCTGCGGTGCGAGAACAGAGATAAGAGCGCTGAAGTTATCCTTCAAAGAGGAAGACTGGAGTTGCTTTGATTTATTGCATGTTCTTCAACCTTTTTGTGTTCCATTCAGCTCATAATGATATCCCAGTGTTTGGTAGAGAGAGACTTCTCCTCTGACAATCTGTCATAAAACAGAGCTTTCTGAAAGAAGAATGCCTCCCTTCTCTCTTTCTCTCAGCGTGTGAAGACCTGGCTGCGAACTGGCTCTGTTCCAGACGTCTTGATCATCAAAAAGCTCCAGAACTTTATATAAAAGGGCCCCCAGCTCTAACACTGTCTATAGACCTAGGTCTTAAAGGTGACAGCTCTGGTAGACTTGAGGTCTTACGCGTTATCTTCAATATCCAGGCTGTTTGAAGATGAGCTCATCATTGTCAGAGCACTGTAATAAGTGTGTCGTCATTATGCGACCCTGGCGACTGGAGATGGACAGGTTGCTCAGCCACAGGGCATCGACCCAGGCCAAGGGTCAGGACAATGGACAGTCCCTTTCTTTTGGCTGCCACCTTAATGACTCGTCATCTGTTACCATCAGACCATCAGACCTTTGGGTGTGTTTCCACCTAGCTTCAGATATTGTGTATATGATGTGTTTTATATTCTGTTGGTGAAGTTAAATTGTTTGCATTTTAAACTCCCATTTGCATAGATGAATAATGATATTGTTCACTTCAGATTTCCTCGTGGTTTCCAGCCCGATTGAAGATGCCCCCATAGATGCTGTTTATATTTAGACGGTTGTATGCGGAATTAAAGTGTCAGCATGAAATATTAATGTTTAATGAAGAAAAATGCACCCCCCCCCCCACAAATAGTGGAGAGTGGGTGTATACGGCGTATTAAACCAGACCCATAATGTAGATACCTTTATCTGTCTCTAGCTGAACACTGTCATCTGAATAAAGCACTGTTTCTCTTCATTAGAGCTTTCTAAAGGACAGACCTGTAATGCTGCCTGTATGTAAACCACCTCCTCTCCTTAGCTGTCCCTACCGCGTGGGGCTGCCTGCCTCCCTGCCTAGTGCATCCACACATACAGTACATGTTGGTTTTACAGGTCCTCACTTCTTATTCACTGTTGGGTTATCTCTTGACAGATATGCAATGGAATGTAAATTCCCTCCCTTGTTTGTGTTGGGAGGTTGTGTACATGCCGTTCGGTTAATCACTCATCCTCGCTGCTCCTTTCCCCTCGGGAAGGGGGACTTTGTGATGGATGAGACGGAGGGTTGAGGAGTGAGGAAGATCCATTAAAATGTGACCATATGAAGAGAGCCTCTGTGTGATCGGTGTTGGTGTGTGGTGGGGGATTTTGTGCGGTGAGGGCTTGTGGGGGTGCGGGTATACACACTTGCATGTGTATGTACTGTGTGTGTGTGTGTATCCATGTTTAATATGCACACCACACACACTAATAAACCCAGACGTTGAACAGGCAGCCATTGGAAATCTGAGTAGTGCCTCATTGTGTCTGTCTCGAGAGCCTGTACTTAATCTGTAGGCCCTGTTGCTGGCTGTTAAACACCATTAACTTGGCTGCTAGCCAGCGTAACCCAGTGCACTTACTGCAGGCGAGATAACAGGAGATGCTGTCAGAGCCCTAAGCCAGGTCCTGAGCAGCAACACACCGCTTTATGGGTTTTTAATGACTCTTCAAGGACTTAATGACCCAGAGAAATCTGAAGCGCAAAACTCTTCTATTCTTAAGTAAATCAGTGAATCAGTTTTGTTCCAGTAGTAATTGCTGCATTGTGTTTGAAGAGTTGTTGGTGAGCCTAATCCATGCCTTGGCCCCATGGTTCTGTCTCGCTCTGTGAAAGACCTGTCCCCTGTGATGGCCTGTCACTCCTCAGTGCTCCACAGCCCCCTCGGTCTGGCCTTCCCTCTGCTGCACCACCGCTGATAACCTCCTTGACAGGCCTCTTTCATGAGCCTCAAATGGCTCCACTGCCTTTCAATGTGCAGCACTCTGCCTGTTATCTTTCACTCACACACGTTGGCCACCCAGCCCTAACCCCCACCTCCTCTCCCCCTGCACAGAGCGGACGCTCTGCCAACCTGACCGTAGCTCTGCTCTCCCCTGGGAGCCCCGCTGGATGGCCAGCTGTGAGTCTAGGCAGAACGGGCACGCTGTCATTCCCCTCCATCACTCGCTCGCTCACCTCCACTTTCATATTTAATAGGAACAGATTCTCTTCTTCACAACGGATAAGTGGTGGGATAGAGGGAGGTGGATGGTGATGCGATGGATACAACGTGCATTTCCTATGAGGTGGCATTTGGCGGTTTCTTCCACAATGAGCCGTGAACTACTAGCTTCTGGTGATGGTGATATGAGAGCATCTGCAAAAGCAATTTTTGTTTTTCTGAGCTCTCCTCCAGCTCCTAATAAATTCCATAAATATTGTAATCTAGCAACTTATTTTGAATATGCACGCAATTAGCAGGGCAAATGAAGCAGAACTAAATGAAATGGCACAAGTGGGCCAGTGATTTATGTGGTATCGCTGTTTACACTGATGAAGTAGTGCTGCCTAATTAAAAGGACAAGGTAAACAAAAACATGTTGTAGAGACGTTTAAAAAAAAGTTGTCTAGAGCTTTATGGAATGTCTTTGGGCTCTCCCTCTCTCTCTTTCTCTGCATCTCTGTTTCTCACTCTCTTTATCACCCGTCAATACTGGCACAAGACCGAACACACCACGTGACACAGTACCAGAATGTCACATGACTTGCCAGAAATTCACACACCACAGAGCTGTCAGGGCAGGATGATGTCACAGGAAGCTATGTCATTGTGTCTTTCTGTTCCTGTCATCGCCGTTATATTCTGAGAGTCCAACAAGTCCTGGCTCTGGCCAATGTTCAGTCAATTGGATGTTTGAAGTTTTGTGGATTTAGAATGGGATTGCACCCAACAGGTTAACTTCCCTCCTAAAATGCTCTTTCCCTCTGTGTGTCAACAGAATGTTTTGTGTACCGACATGGGCAAAGCTTATGTAATAGACAGATGGTGTATTGGTGAAATACCTCTTAAACACCAGTCATGTAGAGATATCGACAAGTCCTGTACATACAGTAGTCATGATGATCTGTGTGTATGGTATACCTAGTGGTTAAATTGGTATTTGGGGGATGGTCCCTAGTCACTTGTCCAGAGGTTGGGGGGGATATGATATATATATATATAAAGTGCTGATTTCATGAACTGAAATAAAAGATCCCATAAATGTTCAAAAACAATATTTCTCTCAGATTTTGTGCACATTTGTTTACGTCCCTGTTAGTGAGCATTTTATCCTTTTGTCAAGTTAATCCATTCACCTGACAGGTGGGAGGGAGGTATTTCTGTCTGTAATAAAGCCCTTTTGTGGGGAAAAAATATATTCTGATTGGCTGGGCCTGGCTTCCCAGTGGGTGGGCCTATGCACTTCCAGGTCCACATGTGGCTGTGCCCCTGCCCAGTGTTGTGAAATCTATAGATTAGGGCCTAATGATTTTTTTTCAATTGACTGATTTCCCTATATGAACTGTTGCATGTTGCGTCTAAACATCTTGTTGCTAGTTACAGCAACATTATGACTTGAATGTCCCCCCCAAAAACATTCTACTGTCACTCAGCCAAACAAGGATGACGTACTGTGAATATAATGTCGACCTACCTATTACACCTGACCCGTGTTACATTTAGCCCCGCCCTTCCCTATGCATTCAATGCCATTTGGTGCTCGCTAACGCGTATAAACCATCCATCTGCTCGCTAACGCACATAAACCATCCATCTGCTCGCTAACGGCGCGGCCCACGCTTGGATTGCGTCCTACCTGACAGGTCGCTCCTACCAGGTGGCGTGGCGAGAATCTGTCTCCTCACCACGCGCTCTCACCACTGGTGTCCCCCAGGGCTCTGTTCTAGGCCCTCTCCTATTCTCGCTATACACCAAGTCACTTGGCTCTGTCATAACCTCACATGGTCTCTCCTATCATTGCTATGCAGACGACACACAATTAATCTTCTCCTTTCCCCCTTCTGATGACCAGGTGGCGAATCGCATCTCTGCATGTCTGGCAGACATATCAGTGTGGATGACGGATCACCACCTCAAGCTGAACCTCGGCAAGACGGAGCTGCTCTTCCTCCCGGGGAAGGACTGCCCGTTCTATGATCTCGCCATCACGGTTGACAACTCCATTGTGTCCTCCTCCCAGAGCGCTAAGAACCTTGGCGTGATCCTGGACAACACCCTGTCGTTCTCAACTAACATCAAGGCGGTGGCCCGTTCCTGTAGGTTCATGCTCTACAACATCCGCAGAGTACAACCCTGCCTCACACAGGAAGCGGCGCAGGTCCTAATCCAGGCACTTGTCATCTCCCGTCTGGATTACTGCAACTCGCTGTTGGCTGGGCTCCCTGCCTGTGCCATTAAACCCCTACAACTCATCCAGAACGCCGCAGCCCGTCTGGTGTTCAACCTTCCCAAGTTCTCTCACGTCACCCCACTCCTCCGCTCTCTCCACTGGCTTCCAGTTGAAGCTCGCATCCGCTAAAAGACCATGGTGCTTGCCTACGGAGCTGTGAGGGGAACGGCACCTCAGTACCTCCAGGCTCTGATCAGGCCCTACAACCAAACAAGGGCACTGCGTTCATCCACCTCTGGCCTGCTCGCCTCCCTACCACTGAGGAAGTACAGCTCCTGCTCAGCCCAGTCAAAACTGTTCGCTGCTCTGGCCCCCCAATGGTGGAACAAACTCCCTCACGACGCCAGGACAGCGGAGTCAATCACCACCTTCCGGAGACACCTGAAACCCCACCTCTTTAAGGAATACCTAGGATAGGATAAGTAATCCCTCTCACCCCCCCCCTTTAAGATTTAGATGCACTATTGTAAAGTGACTGTTCCACTGGATGTCATAAGGTGAATGCACCAATTTGTAAGTCGCTCTGGATAAGAGCGTCTGCTAAATGACTTAAATGTAAATGTAAATGTCTAACGCACATAAACCATCCATCTGCTCGCGAACGCACATAAACCATCCATCTGCTCGCTAACGCACATAAACCATCCATCTGCTCGCTAACGCACATAAACCATCCATCTGCTCGCTAACGCACATAAACCATCCATCTGCTCGCTAACGCACATAAACCATCCATCTGCTCAAAACTCCGGTCCTAAAACGGTGCATTTGACTCATTTATTGGATTTGAGAAACAAGTGTAGCCTACTAACACTAGAAAGCTCAGTGATGCTCCTCTTTTAACAGTGGCCATCAACTGCTTTCAAAGGGTGCTTTTTGTTTCCCCCCGCGACTTCATTTAGAACGCTGTAGGCTTCAGTGACTGGCGTGAATGCTCCTTGAGAGGAATATTATTTTCTCGCATAGAATGCAACAGGCTGAACAATTGAATAGGTAAACTATTCTACTATGGGGTTGTCAGAGTTTGTTGTTGCTTAGCCTACTTGTGTTGTTGGCTGTAGAAAATTAAATGTAGACCACAGCTTTTTCATTAGATAATTCAAATAGGCTAACGGAATGTACCGGGTCTCAGCTCCACCTGGCTCTCATTTGGATCATAGGTGCCTGGTCTCGGCCCGGTAGGACCCGGCACAATTGAACCCATGTGCATACCCACATGAAAAAATACTAGTTTACTAGGCTAAAATATACTACAGTACTTACTATAGCTTTCTATAATAAACTGTAGTATACTGTGGAATACTATACACCGTGGTATCCCTCAATCATGTGTAATACTTACTATGGCATTTTGTAGTGAACTGTAGTACTACAGCATTCTCTGCAGCAACAAAAAAACACTGTAGCCAATACTATAGTAATGTTCCCAAAAGCACTACAGTCTGCAAAACACTACAGTTTTTAAAAACTATACTGCAATTCAGTAGCCTTGTTAGAGTGTGCACCTTGAGATTGGAAGGTTGGGAGTTTGATCCCTGGCCTAGTGATACCAAAGACCAAAATGGTACCCGATGAGTCTCTAAGGAGATAGATTGGGAGTAAGGCCCTGCGTTATAGACTAGTGTCCTGTCCAGGAGGTGTACTTGTACATCAAGCTGCCCGTGCTCCTGCTCCTATGAGCCATTACGACTCGCCAATGCTTGTGCAAGGATATTTACTATATACTACAGTGTTTAATTTGCATATACCCTGCTCAATCCCCTCCCTCATATCCCAATTTGTGCCACCAATAAGTGAGAAACGTACATGCCAAGTATAGACCGTATATTGTGTTCCCTACAGGTGACAGAAAAGAGCAGAAGCTTGAACTATATGTTCAAACCTCAATACAACCTTCCTTCAGGTTATGGAACATTTGCTCAGTAGGTTTCCTCAAGCATCTGCAAAAACAGTACATTAATTGCTTTAGTATATACTACAGTTATTTTACTACAGTATGTATACTATAGTTAACTAGCATTTATACTGTAGCGTACTGTAGTATTTACAGTTAACTAAAGTGAATACTACATTTGTCAGCAAAAACACTACAGTGAATAATATAGTATTTTTTTCATGTGGGTCTGCTGCTTCTATCCGATATGCCCTGGAGAAATCAACATTCATCCTGACTGAGAGATAAGGTCCTGAAAATTAGTAGAATGGACTGTATAATAGTAGAGAGACTCTGTGAGACAGTGTAGAGCAGAGTAAACCCCAGGGGGTTTTGTTAGAATGGGGTGAGCTGGGCTCTTTATCTTCCTCATAATGCTCAGGGCACCTCCACTGTCACGGAGTCCCACGGGATGTCATACTGAGTAAGTGAGCAACCTTCTACTCACGATTCACCTCTTCCCAAAGCAAAACACATGGATCACTGTGGGGACATGTCACTGGTGAGGCAGTGCCAACTAAAGGACCTGACGCCTGTCTGTGCCAGCCCAGTCATACACACACAGACCGTTCTATCTGGCACACAGTACTGCGCCGTATGTGTGACTTGGATAGGCTGTGGATAGAGGCTCCAGAGATGTTTGAGTGCAAATGTCTTTGTGCATTCTCTGCTGTGTTTCAGCCTCTCTCATCACCTCAGCCTGAAGAATTAGGATGATGAATTGGCCCCCATTGCTCCCCAGTCCCAGGCAGGTCACTTCACACTGTGTCTCAGAGCAACGCGTCAAGGCCTTAAGATGCACTCATCCGTGCCGCAACATAACATCCAAGTCAAAATGTATTCAGAAAAGGCCCCTTGGGCTGACAGCAAATTGAAACAGGTTATAGGGTAAGGGAGAATCAGACACCTGGAGGTTTGAAGACCGCCACTGTACTTCTGCCACTTGAATCAGTTTACCTTTCTTTTAGAAGTGGCTGTGTGAACGCTCACCTACACTATTGCACTGTGTAGAGCTAAGCTGAGACCGACCTGTAAGAGTGGGCTTTTCATCCCCAGAGCAAGGCTGCGTAACACTGCAACGCCTGCTACTCCCAAAACAATTACATGCTAACCTGAAATGAGAATTAGACTTTTAATCGCTCAGCGGTTGAGGCATCCCAAGGCAGGAAGTTATTATATTAGCTGCTAGTGCTCTGACCTTTGTCCCAACCCTATACCTCGGTCTTATTTGCCTTAGTCTGAGAACCAGGGATAACTCTCTCTCCTATTGGCTGTCATAGTGAGGAAAGGACACCATCCTTGGTGAGGACACCATTAAAGTAAGGAAACTTCATTCCGAGAACACCATTCATAGTAAGGACTCCATCCTCAAGTGAGCCCTTGTCATATCAACAGTCCTGCAGCCACATTACTCTCACCCTGCCACAACAGCAGGCTGAGTTATTTCATTGCTTGTCCAAAATAATATTCTGTTTTCCCTCTTCATCTGCAGAGATGATTTCTCCCCTCCTCATTAGCATGTTCTGCACCCCAGCTTTTTCCTGCAGGCCAGAACAAGTCCATAATGTGTCCGTTCAGCTCACAGAATAAAAGCTAGTTTAGCAGCCTATAAAACCTGCCAATAGACAGTAAGCAAACTCCCAGCTTTTTTTTTTCTTTTTCATCAGCAGTGGAAATAGCAGTCACTCCACCTGAGGTGGGTGATTCTACATTAATGACTTACTTGGCATGAGAATAGTAAAGAATTCATTGGAATAGGGGTTGAATGTCATTGTTTTTGAGACAATGGTTAGACCGGAATGTATTTGAGCTAGGCATTCTGTTTTTTTTTTTCTACTTTCAACAATACATCTTACTGCTTCTACTACTATTTTATGAGGGCAATTCAATGATGAAACATAACATCAGGACTCTATTCGTTTATCCAGAGAAGGATGAGACTTGACAGGCAACATGTCATTCCTAGCTGTAGAACTCCCTCCTGCACAGCCAGTCCTGTTTCCCGGTTACTTTATTAGCCACTGCAGCAAACAGACCAGCGGCTCCCTGGTGGATAGGGAAATGCACTCCCCTTCCCGTCCCCTTATTTATCGAGCCTCCTGTGCTATTAAACAAGTGGGCCATTCCCAGTGAAAGATGGGCCGGCGCACCAGCACTCAATTTACTCTGGTAATACCCCCATCTGGACATGGGCGATACATTACTGAGGGGCTCGGTCTGCGGGGTGCCCCCCGCCATTACAGTACAATGGATTCCACTGTGTCAGGCACTAGTAGAGAATCTTGTATGTTGCCCTTTATCTTATTGTGGAGGCAGTTTCCGAGTTTGTAACTCATTTATGAGCCATACCAGAGCTTGTGTTGTCTGTGAGGCTATTGACACGAGCCAAGTCATGATCAGGTCTTTTGATTCTGTGTTTTAAAAGCCTCATTAGTAGCTCTCTTCAGCCACTTTCTATGCTAAACCTGGAGCGTAATTAATGACTCTGACCTGCAGTTGAAAATTCCACTGGTTGACTCCTTGTAAAACGTCAAAGAAACATGTAGAGGCAAAGTGGAGAGGTCAAAGAGCAGAGTCTGTCTCTCTCAGGTAAACTAATACTCCTTCCTTTTCAGTCTTGCTCTCTCCTGGTTTTCCCTGCTGTTCTATTGACTATGCTGTGGTATACTAACCTGACCTGTACCTGTTACTGTCCAGCATTTCTCTTACTCTGCTCTCTTCTGTTTTCCCCTTTCCCCCTCATCTCTCTCTTGATCTTTCTCTGCCTCTATCCCTTTATCTCTCTTGCGTTTTCTCTCTTCTCCCTCTCGCTCTACCTCCCTCTCTTCCACTCCTTCCCTCTTGCTCCCGTCCTGGTGACCTGGGCTGCCTGCAGTAGAGATTAAAGTAATCAAGGATCTGCCGTGGCCCCCTCCTGTTGGTCAGCTCAACCACAGTCCTGCCCTGGTCCTGCTGGAGGGGGTGGAGTCACCCCCCGCTGTGCCCCCCCAGCCAGCCCAGCACTCCCCTGGACACACTGCCTGTGACCAGCACCACCATGGTGGGTTTTGTTGTCCCTGTCCTGTCTGTCCATCCCACCACCATCAGAGAGGCTCACCCAGCACCCCTTACCCCTCATCAACAATGTCCCCTTGCCTCTCTCTCTTGCCATATCCATAACCATATCTAATTTCCATGGCTCATCCTCCTCTTCCTCCTGTTCCCTGGTAGGGTACTGTACTGGTGAACTGTCATTGTCTGTCAAAGTAGAGAAATTGCATGGGTGACAACATACAGTTGTAAGACAGCATTCCATTCACTATGACAACATATGAAAACAGTAACAGCCAGTTTACTGTGTGACCTCATCGAGTGAGGAGGAAGTGATTGATCAGCTCTACAGTATCTTTAAATCAGTTTGACGGTTCACATTATCTCTGTAATAACTGCCCTTTTCCATCTGGATTACATAGGGCAGAAAATCACTATTACTAGCCCGGTTGTGTGGACGAAGGCTCATTACTTTTAATGGTGCTGAATTGCCTTCTGAATGGGTAATTGGAAGTGTAGGTGAACCATAATGCCACTGTCAACATAGGCATAACTGTTCCAAGGCAAGCATCTCCTTGCCCACTGCTCTTTATAGATCATTCTCTCAAACCCTTGATTAAGAACCCATTCAAATCCCAAAGTTTACTACTGTTGGTGAGAACCTCCATGTAGCACAAAGTGTCTGACCTTGTTCTTCTAATGCTCTGTGACCAAATAACAACCCCATTTCCAGACTTCTGGACTTGAGTCACATGACTCGGGACTCGACTTTGACTTGAGACTGATGACTTGAAATGATCTGGCCAGGTTTTGTAACGTGTTGTCACTCATTTTATGGCAACACTCAGCAAGAGACAGTAACCGCAGCATCGGCCTTGCAAAAAAAAAAAGAAATGTGCAACAGATTGTCTAGTGAAACGCACACTTGGCCTTCTGATTGGACCAGCAAACTGTCAATCAACACAGGTCGGGTGCACTAGTGAACATATTTCTGATTTGCTGTACAGCACAAACAGCAAATTGTAGAAAGAGGATTGGCATAATAAATGGTTTGGTGATCAAGAATATTGACTGTTTACTTTGCAAGCTCACCAGGAATGGGGCATCGGGCAACAATTAGACTGACTAGTATAGGCCTACTGGCCATCTGGTTATTTCAAAATTGCTTGACATTGATAATTTACTTTTCAAGCTTGCATTTGTAATTTGTTAAAACAAATGATTACTGTGGCGAGGACACACTATAGTCTCTTCACTTGAGCTCTCCATACTCCCGCCAGCGGAGAGTGCTTTGTTTTCTTGCTTTCACACGTTTAAATGCATATGTGCTAAATCTGTATTCCATATATAATCCTACTGTGTTTGCTGGCGTTTCATCATTCCGTCCTGTACCGTTTATTGCTACACTTGTTTGATACGATCCATTTTCCTTTGTCATACCATTTCTTACCCTCTGAGTGGGCGCAATGTTTATTGTGCACATGAACGTTCGCAAGAATCCTGTGGTAGAAGTTCTGTTTATTTAATTCAATGTATGGATTCTTTTGTTCATATTTCTCGGGTTATGTCCGAGTTCCGTGTGTGTCCTACTGTATGTCTCTGTCATTCTGGTTGTGTGCAATAGGAGCGTGCCCCAGTGCGCATAGAAAAGGCTGCCAGTGCGCATAGAAAAGGCTGCCAGTGCGCATAGAAAAGGCTGCCAGTGCGCATAGAAAAGGCTGCCAGTGCGCATAGAAAAGGCTGCCAGTGCGCATAGAAAAGGCTGCCAGTGCGCATAGAAAAGGCTGCCAGTGCGCATAGAAAAGGCTGCCAGTGCGCATAGAAAAGGCTGCCAGTGCGCATGGAAAAGGCTGCCAGTGCGCATAGAAAAGGCTGCCAGTGCGCATAGAAAAGGCTGCCAGTGCGCATAGAAAAGGCTGCCAGTGCGCATAGAAAAGGCTGCCAGTGCGCATAGAAAAGGCTGCCAGTGCGCATAGAAAAGGCTGCCAGTGCGCATAGAAAAGGCTGCCAGTGCGCATAGAAAAGGCTGCCAGTGCGCATAGAAAAGGCTGCCAGTGCGCATAGAAAAGGCTGCCAGTGCGCATAGAAAAGGCTGCCAGTGCGCATAGAAAAGGCTGCCAGTGCGCATAGAAAAGGCTGCCAGTGCGCATAGAAAAGGCTGCCAGTGCGCATAGAAAAGGCTGCCAGTGCGCATAGAAAAGGCTGCCAGTGCGCATAGAAAAGGCTGAGACGTTGAATAAGATGCATTATTTTCTCATGTATGAATGGTGATGAAGTTAATAATCACCAAGTCTGATTAAAACAAATGTACAAATGTTGGAATGGATGTGGAAATTGCTTTTTACATTGTAGAACTAGTTTATTGGTTGTAATTGCCAATTGGGTAATTGTATGGGCCTGGGAGGGGTCAAGTGCTGATATGTGTACCTGTTTGAGCTCCTGTTAGATGGATTCGATTTGGTTTCTCAAGGGGAGGCTGTACTGTCTTGCCCGCTACCTATGTCCGTTCAGATAGGACAGCTTATGCCTCATACAGAAGCTATTTCCTTTGGACTGTGTATATTTGGTAACTCTACTTGTGTATTTGTATGATATGGGCTTTCACCATTGGATCACTGAGACCTGTAAAATAAATCTACCCTCTGAGCACGTCAACCTGCCTTGCATTCTGCTGATGTCACACCCTCACGACTGCTACAAGATCCCTATTTTACAATTACATCGTGTTGTAGACAAATTTATTAAAAGGGCTGTCTGGTAGCCTCAGTAAATAGACAAAGATTTGCAGTCATTGCATGCATAGATGCATTTTTAACTTGACTTTTTTTTTTTTTTTTTAAACGTGTCAACTTGACTTCCTCTTAGAATGCACGACTTGGGCTTGACTCGAGACTCGACCCATTCTACTTGAGACTCACTTGAGACATGGACATTGTGACTTGAGACTTGCTTGTGATTCGGTTAATAGTGTCTTGGTCCATTTCCTATTATGAAGCCTCTGTGTGTTTGCCAATGTTTGCAGCTTTTCCACAGCTCTACAATCAGTAGCTAATTATCCAGGGAGAGAGAGAGAGGCGAGGGGCCATGTGTAGCAGAACTAATACTCAGGCTGAGGCTCTGTACTCCCCTGGTAGTGTAGAGAGGGTGTACTACTGCAGAGAGTCCTTCATACTGTTCTATCCATTCCAACCAGTACAATGAGCCATCCTCCACCAGAGAGCGTGCCTGTAAAATGAGCTGGCTGTGTTCTGAGGGTAAGGACAGGGCAGATGTCTGATTTATGCCCCATAATGCCTTGGGAATGGCTCCACTTCCCCCATGCATGGGATATGAGTGGGTTTTAGTGTGGCGTCTGGCTGAAAGAGGATCCTCTCTCTGTCTGAACTCCCACCACATCACATGGGTCAGATGTTGGATATAGAGACTGGGGGTGGAGGGTCTCTGACCTTTCTGTGCGTACAATTGCAGGCCTCTCACCTCCTGTCACCTCTGGCTACAGGCAGGCCTCCACTCAAACAGGAGGACAGAGTAGGTAGAAGTTGTTCCTTTACCACTGACACAGGGTCGGATGTTTGACATCCTCCTAATGGTTCAAGTTGAGTGTAGGGTTATTCATCTGATCCTAGAACTGTTGTTAGTGGCAAAAGCCATGTCTCCTCCTGGCCGTAACCAGGTCTCCAGGTTACAAGTGTTACCAGGGCCATTATGATTAGCTGTGTGATTATGGACCTGGATGGAACACTGCCCAGTACAGCCGAACAGAACCTGTCTCACCAGTTCAACATCATTATCATATTTAAATATTGTCTGACAGCCGTGACAGTAAAGATATTACATCTGCATATAAATAGAAGACAGTCCTTTGTCTGGATGTAATGAAGAGCTTTTGCCTTTGTTTTCTGATGTGAATTGATTGTCTGGGTGTTCAGGCCATTCTCTTACCTTCTCGTCCCTTTGTCTCACTGGAATACAAAACAATGTAATTAAAAGATATCCAGATTTCATTTTTGTTCAAGGAATCTGCGGGCTTTTAAGCCTTTGGAGGATTGTTCCTTTGTTTTTGGGAAGACTCGTCGGAATACGTTTTGGGATTACCTAGAAAAATAACGTGCCTTGATGTTGAACTCGTCAGAGAATAAGACCAGTGGGCTCAGCAAATGTGTTTCTACATAATCCTTTCAGCAGATCCTACTGGACTTCCCCTGGATGTCAACAGAAAGCAGGGGTTTTACAAGCTGCTCGTTCTCTCCCATGGCCTTGTATGGTTTTATGGTTTGATGCTCACAATGTGCCATGCATTTCAATGAGCCTTCAAACCTGTTAATCATTTCACACGTCAAGCTGGAAATCTTAATTGTAACCCTATAATACAGCAGTAGATCTCCAGCTTTCCCCACTGACCAGTGAACTCACTCTTTTGATGGAAGTACCATTAGTAAATGAGAATGAATTAGCTGGCTTAATTAGTAAATGTGCTGTGTGGAAGGTGGGTGGTTGTCTCAGTGAGAGGAGGAAGTAGCGAGTGGTTTTCAGCTTGCTGGATTCCTTCGTCGCTCTATCTCGGCTCTGCTTTGGTCTAGGCATGTTCTGGTCCTCTCTAGATGTCCCTTTGACCCTTTGTGGCCAATCAGCTCCCTCTCTCCATCTCCCTCCCTCCATCCCTGCAGCCTGTGTTTTGTTGGGAGCCTGTAGAGATAGGTGGAAGGCTGGAGAGGGTGGGCCCTTCAACCATCCATCACCGTCTGCCTGACAGTTCAATCTGATACCTAGATTCCATTTGCTCTGCTTTACACGCCACAATACAGGTCGTGTAGACAGGCTGGCAGACACACACACAGAATGGTGTGTGTGTGCGTCCGCGTGGGTCCTTCCCATCACTCTAACTGCCCCCCAGGGCTCATTACCTGTGTGCCAATCCTCTCTTCAACCTCCTCTTGTCCGTCCTGAGTGTGAGCAGTGGAGAATGAAAGGGAATAAGTTTGGGCTACGTATTGCCAGGAAACAGCCAAACTATAATACCGCTGCAGCTCCAGCTATTGTGGGGTGAGACGGTTGGCAATCATAGAAGACACATGCTCTTCACACTCAAACAAATAAAATGGTCGCTTTTTTTGTTGTTGTTAGTGGCTCACTCCTTTAGTAATGCCTCTTTGAAGCTGTCTGCGTTGCCTCTGAAAAGGCCTGTTCTGACGGTAGAGGTTGAGTGGTGAATGCCGCTGAGGATTGCCATTCACTCTGCCGAGGTGGAGTCAAAAGCAAGAACAATCGTTTAATCACACTGAGCTGGTTCCTCGTGGATCTGATGTTACTGTAGATGTCAGAGTTTAATTGAGGTGTTTAGGAATTAGTATTAGGCATAATTACAGTGGGATTGAGAGCTCTGAATAGGGCTCAGGTGAACGTCAGTCTAAACTATCACCATCAAACCAATAATAACAGACTTTAGTGTTGGTTCATATTCCTTCATAGCCGTAGACCTGGAATGGAGACAGACATTTGCCAATGTCATGTACTGGTATGTGATAGCTGATAGCATCAAGGACGTGTTCTGTCTGCCACAGTGATGACAAATAGCTGACCGAAAGTTTCCTCAAATGGGAACTCCTCGTGTTCTGATAATACTCTGACATTCACAAACACATACTGACACACTCATATAGCACACACCAACACACACACTTATACGTTCAGAGCACAGGAGGCTGGTGACACCTTAATTGGGGGGGACGGGCTCATGGTAAAGCCTGGAGCGGAATTAGTGGAATGGTATCAAACACATGGCTTCCAGGTGTTTGATGTCGTTCCGGCCATTTATTATGAGCCATCCTCCCCTCTGTAGCCTCCACTGTTTCAGAGATACAGCGGACATTTATTTTTTTATAGAGATAGGGTTTTGTTTCATTAAAGAGGAAACACAATATATAGACTACAGCAGTCCCTCTCCTGCTGTCTCCTCCTGTGACATTATTGCACAGACGTACACTCAGGGGAAGGTTTGCTGCAGAGCTACAGATTGGCTGTGTCCTGGCTGACAGGGTGAGGGGCTGCACACACGCATCTTTTCCCACCCGGTCAGTCTCCATGGAAACCCTATCTCTCACACATACATTAAACATATATGGATCAGACTTGTACGGTTTACAGAAACCGATTTGTGAGAATATATCCTCCATATTTGACTTTTATTTAACAATGGAGATTAGCAAAGCAAATAATTTTGCCTCATTTATACTGTACAATGTGTGTCACCTTTAGACTCAACTATGTATTCGTGCTATAAACTGTATCATTATCATTTTGTATAGCCAAGCCATGGGACTGTGTTTACACAGGCAGCCCAATTCAGATTTGTTTTTTGTTTTTTTGGCACAAATTGGTATTTTGACCAGTCAGATCTTTAGCCAATTATCTGGGCAAAACATGAGAATTGGGCTGCCTGTTTAAATGAAGCCTTATTCTATTAAATAAAATAAATACTTATTCACATGAACAATAGAAATTAGGTTAAGGGGAGCCCCTGGTGGTCACTGGTGGAACACCATGATCATGTATGTATGATGTAGCTTTTTCCAGTGGTAGGCACATGCTGTGCATGCTTCAGTGATGCTCAGAATAGGTTTCTGCTGTTCAGTATGTAGCTTAGCATCAGGCAGAGTTAATTGCTTCTAGTTGTGCATGTCAGGCATTTACACGAGGTTGTTTTCTAGAAGACATCTACATTTATTGATTCATAAAATATAAACAAATGCAACAATTTTAACGATTTTACTGAGTTACAGATCATGTAAGGAAATCCTTCAATTGAAATAAATTAATTAGGCCCTTATCTATGGATTTCACATGACTGGGAATGCAGATATGCATCAGTTGGTCAGACACCTAAAATAAAAGTAGGGTCATGGATCAGAAAACCAGTCAGTATCTGGTGTGAACACCATTTGCCACATGCAGTGCGACACATCTAATTTGCATAGAGTTGATCAGGCTGTTGATTGTGGCCTATGGAATGTTGTCTCACTCCTCTTCAATGGCTGTACGAAATTGCTGGATATTGGCGGGAACTGGAGCATGCTGTCGTGCACGTCGATCCAGAGCATCCCAAATGTGCCAATGTCTTGTGAATATGCAGACCATGGAAGAACTGGGACATTTTCAGCTTCCAGAAATGATGTACGGATTCTCACGACATGGGGTCGTGCATTATCATGCTGAAACATGAGGTGATGGCGGTGGATGAATGGCACGACAATAGGCCTCAGGATCTCGTCACGGTATCTCTGAGCATTCAAATTGACATCGATAAAATACAATTGTGTTTGTTGTGCGCCACTTATACCTGCCCATACCATAACCCCACTGCCACTATGGGGCACTCTGTTCACAATGTTGATATCAGCAAAACGCTGGCCCACACAACGCCATAAACGCTGTCGGCCATGTGCCTGGTACAGTTGAAACTGGGATTCAGCCATGAAGCGTGCCAGTGGCCATCGAATGTGAGCAGTTGTCCACTGAAGTCGGTTACGACAGCGAACTGCAGTCAAGTCAAGACCCTGGTGAGGATGATGAGATGAGCTTCCCTGAGACGGTTTCTGAAAGTTTGTTCAGAAATTATTTGGTTGTGCAAACCCACAGTTTAATCAGCTGTCCAGGTGGCTGGTCTCAGACGATCCCGCAGGTGAAGAAGCCAAATGTGGAGGTCCTGGACTGGCGTGATTACATGGGGTCTGTGGTTGTGAGGCCGGTTAAACGTACTGCCAAATTCTCTAAAATGAAATAGGAGGTGGCTTGTTGTAGAGAAATTAACATTCAATTCACTGGAAACAGCTCTGTTGGACACTCTTGCAGTCAGCATGCCAATTGCACACTCTCTCAAAACTTGAGACTTTTGCTGTGTGACAAAACTGCACAGTAGCCTTTTATTGTCCCCAGCGCAAGGTGTACCTGTGTAATGATCATGCTGTTCAATCAGCTTCTTGATATGCCACACTTGACAGGTGGATGGATTATCTTGGCAAAGGAGAAATGCTCACTATCAGTGATGTAAACAAATTTGTGCTCAACATTTGAAAGAAATAAGCTTTTTGTGCGTATGGAACATTTCTGGGGTCTTTTATTTCAGCTCATGAAACATGCGACCAGCACTTTACATGTTGTGTTTGATACGTTTGTTCAGTGTATAATGGTGGAAGGACTGTAAGGACTCTCAATGTTACAATAGCTTTACAGAAAGTGAAACGCTATCCTTTGACTGGAGGTGTGGTCTAGACTAGACAAGCTTATTCCACCCCTCTCCATTGACATGTTGTGATTCCAGCGGCTCTTGTCTGTCTGTCTGGAGGAGCTATGTCCACTCAGTGAAGTTAAACCCAGGCCTGGAGTGAGATTAGCCCTTGAGATGAGTGGTGGCGGGGGGCATGCAATCACAACTAAGAGTATGCTAAATGAACTGCCTTCATCAGAGGCTCCACGTTTGATGTTGCTCCACTCCTCTTGAAGCCCTAAAGCGGTCTTCAACATTCTGTCAGTGACAGACTGGTAATGTGTTTGATGTTGAAGGGTGACCTCAGTTTATTGCTGGGGTTAGCAAGCGAAGGCAACTGGAGATGGGGCTCTTTCCAAAGGATGGTGTGACATCAACTACAGAAATGACCTGTGGAGTAAAACAGCCCAGTGTCTCTGACCACTGACCACTACCAGGAAGTTCTGAGGTTTCAACTTCTACTCCTGGTCCCCTCCCTCTCACATCAGACTGTGTAAATAGGGAGATTGAGTAGCTTGTTTCTGTTTGGTCTAAAAGCACATCTCTAACTCTGTCAGGGTCGTGTCACGATTTGGATGGATCACCTCCGATCCCCCATCAGGCCGAGCAGCAAAGCCCTGAGAAGTGCCAACTTCCAAAGGAGCCTGTCTATTCTCTAGTTGTTGACCTTGGCACTTTTCAAGGCCTGGCTCAATGATTAACCTGGACAAGTTTGTGCATGTTGTGTTTTCCCTCCTGTCTGGCATTGTGTACACAGTGTGGCTGGATTGATTTCTGTCTCGCTCTGCCTTCATCTGTGAAGTTCCTTGAGGGTGATGTATTGTACAGAGTGGTGCGGTGTGTGTTTAAACACTGAGGCATGGCTGTCTCCTCTCATTAACACGTCTCACTGCAGGACAGCGCAAACAAGCCGGGAAAGACCAGGAGGAATCATGGAAATGAAGTCACAGCGTCCCAGTGTTTCACAGATATGCCTGATGTTTTGAGCACATGCTTCTCTGAACTCAACGCCACTTTAATTGCATTGCTTATAATTGATGAGTGCAGGAAACACAAGATGGATTTCAATGGTCAGATTGTTGAAGCTAGAATCCTTAGTTGCTACTTCCATTTTAGACTTATAATGTCATGAGATATACCCATTGATTCTTGAACAATATAACTTGTAAATGTGTCATGAGCTTAGTTCAGCTGTCGTACCCCATCAGGCTCCAAAATATCAGCTTGTTTTTTACTCTGTTTACAAACTATGTAAACAAACACTGAATAGCCTCAAAACATGGTTAAAACTGTAATTATGATATCATAGATGGTCTGTCCTTGCATCCATAGCTCTATGAATTTGAGTGGTTCCATTTCTCGACGCCCGTCCCTTAGCTTTATACAGAAACTGAGGCGGGGTGTCCAGTGTTCCAAGGCTGATGTTTGAAACGTCTCCAGGACGTCTCTATTGAGATGCTGTTGTATTGTGATGCTCATATCTGGCTGTGTCTCCTTCATTTACAGTCCAGTTTGAAGGGGCGGAGAAGTCCAGAATGTCGCCCACCAGGGAGGGTAAAGGAGGGCGTCCACCCCGCATCCACTCCAGTTGCTGTCTGGTCAACACCAAGATGACCTCTCTGGACCACTGCAGTGCTGCTCTGGGGGAACGCATTGACCCCTCCATGTCCCTGGAGAGCCAATTGTAAGTTATCCTCCCCTACCGTCTTTCCATCCACAGAATTATAATGACTAGTCATTCTATTCCTATGATTCTCTCTATGGATTTGGTGTTGGTTCTTCTGAGGTACAGCTGTGGAGATATTTGATTGTCTTTTGATGTTAGATGAGACACCTTCTCCACTTGAAACTCTGCTATATCCTCCCTCTTCTCTCCACCCTGTAGCTGGTACCATGGAGCGATCAGCAGGACGGATGCAGAGTCTCTGCTGAGGCTGTGTAAGGAGGCCAGCTACCTGGTGAGGAACAGTGAGACCAGCAAGAACGACTTCTCCCTCTCACTCAAGTAAGACCCTTCCCATACACACTGTCCACTACACACAAGTAATCTGTGTGCAGTTGACGACACCCTCTCACACACTAGAGAAGATCCAGCACCTGCTGTGCCTTCAGAGGTATTCATACCTCTTTTGACTTATTCCATATTTTGTTGTAACAGCCTGAATTCAACATTTATTATTTAGATTTAATCCATTTGGATGTATTCCACATAATACCCCATAATAACAAAGTGAAAACATGTTTTCACATATTGAACATGAAATACGGAAACATCTCATGGACCCACAGGTCTTCCTCACCTCCTACCTACCTGCTGACTGTCTCTTCAGTATGGTTATACACATCACCTTTAAGAACCCTGTCCTTCCGACGTGATGCCCTCCCACCTCCACCAGGTAACATCTCTAGCCCCGCGGACTTGCCCAGAACTGAATTCATAATGCCCCCCTAGCTGACCTCAGCGCCCTGACTGTGACCTGTCTCCAGGCCAGCGGAGGGTCCAGGGGACAGGCCCTGGTTGGTTTAGTCTGGTCTGACGTTTAGCTGGAGGGTAGCTTAAAGGGTCTCGCTGCACAGCTGGCATTCACCTCCACAGGGCAGTCACATCCCATCGACTCAGAAGGCTCTGAGGGCTCACACTGCCGCAGGGAGCCAGCCAACTGATGAGAGTCAGCGGGCTGCCATTTCACCGGCACACAGCAATCCCTGTCTGAGAAAAACATTTCACCAGCACACAGCAATCCCTGTCTGAGAAAAACATTTCACCAGCACACAGCAATCCCTGTCTGAGAAAAACATTTCACCGGCACACAGCAATCCCTGTCTGAGAAAAACATTTCACCGGCACACAGCAATCCCTGTCTGAGAAAAACATTTCACCAGCACACAGCAATCCCTGTCTGAGAAAAACATTTCACCGGCACACAGCAATCCCTGTCTGAGAAAAACATTTCACCGGCACACAGCAATCCCTGTCTGAGAAAAACATTTC